>NC_047160.1:26859943-26904943 GCF_009819705.1 Hippoglossus hippoglossus
TTTGTGCCTGTTTAGTATCAATCAGGAGTCAGTCTCAGCTGTCAATCATTCTGCCATCAAATAACTGATTCAAACCAAACGGATCAGAAACACTTGAACAAACATCAGTGAGATAAGAACGATCTGAAATGACAGAAACATCTTTACAAACATTAATTTAACGCTTGCTAACATGACCCCTGGAGTCAGAAGAGAAATATGTCGAAGTCCGAACTCACAGCTCTGAGACGTGTTTTCCTTTGGGTTGTGAGCAGGTAACTTTATATCTCTGTGATTCGGCCCTGGTCTGTACGGGATCAGAACAACCCAGTAAATCGACGTTAATCTCAAATGATCTCGGAGCTGGTTTTTGTTTCCTTTTAAAAACACAATATAGGTTAAACCCTCCTCACAGGGACGTTCAGACCTCCTTCAGAAAACAGACTCAGTTACAGACTCTACAGACAAAGAGCTTCTCAGGTCTCCATCACGTTCAGAAGGAAAGCTCGGAGATAATCCCTCACAGTGAACATCGTGTTTCTCTTATTCGCTCTCGGTGTCACTGTGCATCCTGGACTGAGTAATACGAATAATCTTAAACAGTGGAATTGAGAGGGAAATGTCAAATATCTTCGATACGGGAGGAATCAGTGGGACAGTGGAGCATGTTTCTGACCTCGGAGGAGATGTGAGATGAACGTTCCTGCCAAACCGCTGATGTCACGACCCGTAATCGTCCAATCTGCCGAGCGCCGCGCGGAGCGAGTTGCGAGCGCCACGCTGTGTGTTGTTGTTCTGGGTTGGAGGTCGAATGTGTGAGTAATCTAGCGCTGCACAGAGCGGCAGGCCGATGGCTGATATCCAGACGCTTCCAGCACAACAAACACACAAAGACCTTTGCCTTTTATAAATATGCAAAGTGATGGCAGCTCTAAATACAACATGTTCCTCCGAAAACAACAATAAAACCCTTCTAATATAATTATATATATATAATTCTTGTTGTGTATATTAACCCAAACCCAGTGTAGCCGCAAGATATTAACAGGGCTGGTAAAAACTTTACGGTTTACTTCACTTTACTGGTGGACGGGCTTCGTCCCAGTTTACCTGATGACCAGTCGGACCTCTGATAAGCAGAGCAAATCACCGTCTGCCTCAGCATTCCCTTCTCTTTTCAATAAGAGGGTAACAGCAGCGCTCCTCCTCCTCCTCCTCCTCCTCCTCCTCCTCCTCACTGACTGTGAAAGGGTCTGGAAATCTCTGAAATATTTAACACACATTACTGTGGAAAAAAGGTGCATTTATTTCAGCACGTGCTGGAGCCTGAAAGTAATGAACAGATTCCCTGACTTTGGCATTTGAGACAAAGCAGAAGAGCCAAAGAGCAGAAAGAGAAATGGAGCTTTCAGAGCTGCTATTTGTTCCCGGTATCAAAGAGACGCAGACGGCTTTTCCATTTCCTTTCTCTTTCTGCTCTCATTTAGCCGCGTCTAAAATGAGTTTGGTACTTACACATGTAACCATCCAAATTCAATTTTGTGTGGATATTTCTAATGTAGTGCATACATTAAAAACTGTATTTGCACATACTGGAGCGGAGCTGAATAGCTTGAAAAGAGAAAGTGCTCCAGTCGAGCTTATTACCCTCACGCCTGGACTCAGGCAGGGAGCAATTAATCATATTTTTGCTTTGGGTTAGAATACTGATTTCCATCTCTGCACACAGGAAATGTAATATTTTCAGAGCTGGAAATTCATCCAGCAGTAGGTACAGTTTGGCTCTGAGGCTTTTCTGCTCCCTGCCGAGCCGAGTGCCATAAAATAATGTGAGAGGAGCTGGAAGACAGAACGGCTGCTGCTCAGCTGGACGCTGAAAATGAACTCCCCGTCTGTGTGTCCCTCTGACTGTGTGTCCTGTCCTCCCCTCTGTGTGTCTGTCTGTGTGTCCCTCTGTCTCTCTGTCTGTCTGTGTGTCCCTCTGTCTGTCTGTCCCTCTGTGTGTCTGTCTGTGTGTCCCTCTGTCTCTCTGTCTGTCTGTCTGTCCCTCTGTCTGTCTGTGTTTCCTCCTGTCTGTCTGTGTGTCCCTCTGTCTGTCTGTCCCTCTGTCTTGTCTGTCCCTCTGTGTGTCTGTGTCTCCGGATGTTTGGTTTCTTGATGTTTTTGTGAGGTTGTGTAGCACAGGGGTATCTTGTGAGTCGGTCACATTGTGTAGCTGGTGTCTCCGTGTCCTTGAGCCTCTGAGCTCTGATGGTGTTTCCATGGATGTGGAAAGAAATGAAGAAACGTCCCAAAATGTTTCCAAGTTCGTTCATATTGTAAAACTGTGGATTTGATGAATGAAAGAAGCCATTTGTTAGTTTGTTAGTATAATGAAATAGAATTATGGCCGAGCATTGTAAAGAAGTCAGACAGCAGGTACTCATGAGGAAGACTCTTGGTGAAACCTTGTGTCGGAGCAGAGTCCTCGAGTTGTTCCCAACATCACTGAGCGCAGGTCACATGCGTCCTGGCAGCACACGAAGCTCAACTCACCGTCTGTCGTCGCAACGCAGAACGAAGCCAGCAGCCTCGAAGCCTCGTGAGCGGCTGTGTGACCTCTGTCGTACTGAAAGTGCTTTCTGAAACATGGAGCTGAAACGTATGAATTCAAACAGTGAGTGTGAATCAACTCGTAAATATGGAATAAAAAGACCGAGAGTAGAAAAGAGACTTACAGCACATTTAAATGTTACTGACTAAAAACTACCAACAAGGTTATCGAGACATTTTATACGACACACTAAAGTTATTTTTGAATAAAAAGCGATAGAATCATTAGATGCTCTTTGAGAGACTGTGACCTAAACTGTGAACTTTAAATTTGTCCATATCAACACCAGACACAGAAATGAAAGATTCAAAATCTCCTCCGTCATTTTACAGATAGAATAGATCAACTCAGTGTGTATTGTGTCGGCTGCGCTTGAGACGATGTGTGATTGTGCTTCTCCTGACCTCAAACCAACAAACAGCAGCTGTGAGGGAACTTCTCACCAAACTCCTGCATCACAACTCAGAAATGTCTTCATGGAGCGAATTCCTGCAACAGGTTCAACATCTGCTGGAATCACAAGTCAAATCGAATCAAACAACGAGAGTTCTCTCAAATCAGGGCAAAGGAAAGTATGGAAGAGAAAGGTGCAAAGATAAACATCTAAATCTATGGAAGAGAAATACAGTAACAGACAGAAGAAATAAGAAAGGTATAAAATAACCGTGGACAATTATCAGCCAAAGTTTTTAAGTAAGTTTTCAAATGAGATTCCATCCAGTGAGTGTAATGTTCAGTATTTATGCTTCGTAGTGAAACTTTTTACATTTATAAGACGAGTTGTAACTGAACGGTTTCCTGTCCGTCAAACCTTTGAGTTCTTTCTGCTCTGTTTCTATAAGAGACTGTGAGATGTCAGTCAGTGTGTGTGTGTGTGTGTGTGTGTGTGTGTGTGTGTGTGTGTGTGTGTGTGTGTGTGTGTGTGTGTGTGTGTGTGTGTGTGTTTCCTGTCCACACATCCTTCAGCTTGTTTGTCAACCCTGCTGCTGTTAATTACCTTTTTTAAATACAGTTTGATAATCGAGGCTTTGGAACGAGGAAAACCTTGAAAAGATTCCAGCGAGTTATGAATTGCCCTTTTATTTCAAACTCCTCCCACTAGAAGTTTATTAAAATTCTAGTTGTGGATGATAAAAGCTTTCTGGCCATTAGTGGGATGTTTGCGGCTCTTTCAGCAGCAGGATGATTGGGTGGCGTGCCCTTGGTTTTCAGCTGTGTGAGTGTTCACAGAAAAGAACCTGTGCCCCTTCTAAAAAGGAAGTGAACACATACAAAGGCAGCTTTTTATTTCCATGTTTATCACCTTGAGTCTGGATCAGGAGCGGCTGAAAACACACAAAGCATCAGAAGAGAAAAACAAAACAGAAAACACACACACGCCCGTCTCAGGTTTTTTCTATTAGGTGAAAAGCTCAGTCGTTGTTGTTTCACTGTTGAATCACTTTTCTCACACCTGATCATTTCCCCCCCCCGTATCACTGCAGAAACACACAACAGAGGAAATAGCTGCTATATTCCTGCTTTCAGCAAAACAACTTTTTGCAAATCTGAGGTGTTCAATTTCGAGTTTATTTGTAAAGCTCAATTTTGCACAAATGCAATTTTTAAAATGCTTCACACGAGACTTTGAGCCAAACACGTTCAGACGAACACATCCTGGATCAGATCACATCGATCAGACAGAAAAGATCCTGAACGCGTTTCTGGCTCCGTCCACTCAGATATTTCAGCTTCTACAGTTCAGTAAAGAAAGTAAAGGTACAAATCTAAACCTTAATCATCTAATCCTTCGTTACTAAAGCAAGTTAATTATGGTTAAACACTTTAGGCCACTTCCATGTTAACACATTTTTGTTTTTACAACACATCTCTATCGTTACGGTTACGCCTGCGTCCACACTAGTGTTGGAGACTTTCCTAAAAGCTGCTGTCGCACTAGAGCAACTGAAGCTTTGTCCACGACCCCTCAGGCCAAAGTGTTTCCATGTCCAGTGAAAGTGGCTCATTGCAAACACGATTTTATGGCTGGTACTCGGCAGATAGAGCTGCAATTAGCTAACGATGAGCCGGGTCGTATATTTCTTTATTGAAACCTTTTTAGCCCCAAAAATCTTATTCTGAAAAGGTTGCTTTTAAATAGGGCTGCAGGATATTAGTAAAAGATGCGATAAGCCAAAGCTCAGTGTGAGCAAACGTTGAAACGCTGGAACAAGCAGAAACAGGAAGGTTTTTAAACTGGTTAAGTACGTCTCGGTTCAGCCTGACGTCTTGCAGAGACTAAATGTAGTTTGACCTGTAGCTGAGGGAAGCTGCTGCTGAGCAGACGGACCTGCAGAGCTGCTGTCAGAGCGTTAAGAGCTTTATACACCAGGAGTCAGAACCATAAACTCAATGAAGGTTTCTGAGGGCAGGGTTGATGTGGTCAAGGTTTTCTGTTCACCTGACAGCAGCAGTTTGTCTTGGAGCTGAGCGGGGGAGGCTGCAGCAGTAATGGAGGCAGCTCCCACTCTGACTGCTTCCGGCGTCACATCAACTGATCATCATGTCGGAGCGAATCTGCTCCATCAAGCTCTGCTGCCAATTCAGAACCAAGAAAACAGTCAGATGTGCCAATTAAATTCCCTCCTGTCTGTTCTACCTCAAAGAGAAACCTGCTTTCTTCATGTATTCACATTTCAGGCTAACACCTGGAACCACATACAGATTAACACAAAACATCCCAAAGCTCAGAGATGGAAAGACACGCTGTGATTCCTCTTTCATTCATTACGCACCTTTATTTCCTGTGCGGGATCAAAACGTTCTGTTATTCTCTTTCTCTTCAAACTTCTGATCAAACTTTAACCGTCTGATCAAAAGTGCTTTGGAGGCGTCTCGCACCGTTTTGATGAGCTCATATTAAGAATTCTTTTCAAGAATGTTTTTATGGAATCACTTCCTGGCTTTATATCCGGAGGGAATCAGAACAATAGAAACACGATGTACGTCCCAGCAGCTTCCCTGACGTCTGTATGTCGAGCTGCAGGCGGCTTCACCAGATGGAACGACACAACTGAGACTAGATCGCTGAGTAGAGTCAGCGGATGAACGGGCGGCGACGGAGCTCGGGACACGATCTGGTTGTGATTGTGACCAACAGAATAAACGAGTCGGTGGTGAGATAACGAGAGAAGAACGTGTTTCACCTCGTTCTCTCCCAGAAGCTCAGGAACAATCAGCTGTAGATTCAGTTTTCGGACAGTTTACAGTCACAGTTTGAGTTGTGACCCGTACAGTCGCACTGTGATCACTCATTAAGTTCCACACTCAGCTGTTCTGCTCTCGCTGTCGCGTCTCTGACACGAGGACGCTCTCCCTCCATAATAAAGCCTATCATGGCTGATAATTGCCTCTCATTACCTCGGCATTTATCTGCCTCCTGTCTCCTTAAAGGGGATAAAAATCAATCAATGGCCGCTCG
Organism: Hippoglossus hippoglossus; assembly: GCF_009819705.1. Taxonomy (NCBI): domain Eukaryota; kingdom Metazoa; phylum Chordata; class Actinopteri; order Pleuronectiformes; family Pleuronectidae; genus Hippoglossus; species Hippoglossus hippoglossus. The sequence continues at coordinate 26,865,976 of NC_047160.1, forward strand.
TCTCTGCGTCTCTGCTGCTGCTGCAGTCACAGAGAAAATGGCGAGTAGCGGTGGTGGGGGGGGGGGGGGGGGGGGGGGGGGGGGGGGCTGGGAAGTGGATTTAGGGCCGCCGCCCAGAGCTGCTGTGATGGACACCCATACAATACTAATGGGCTTCTTCACGCCGCGCTCACCTAATCACCCATATCAAACCCCTCTCACAGAAGAGCCAGAGCCTCTTATTATTTGATTTCTCTCACATTAAATTATATAGGATTTAGAAAAGGGATTAAATTTTTACACTTGTAGATAGCCTTCTTAGCCACTTAATTAAGGCTGGAATAACTACAGCAATTATTTTTTGCAGAGGGTAGAGAATGGGATCTTTATGGCCTCAGAGTATTAGTTAAATTATAATGTTGCAGCCTGGACTGTTAAATTCAGAAACTCAGAAAGTTTCAGCGTTTTTTTCTTTCGTGTGTTTCCTTCAATGGGCTGCGAGGCCATTGTTATGCAGACTGTTGTTTATCAGTGCTGCTGCTATCAGTAACACAGCTCATCATTCACTGACATATTGTTCCAACAAACAATGCATCTGTGTTTGCAGTGTGCACGACAGAAATCTGATTTACTGATCAATGGCTCCAGGTTTTGTCTTCCACACAATGAGCCGTGATGCGACCGTGACAAGCCGCAGGTGAACAATGGCAGCCACGAAGTTTCTACTATACCTGTGATTTTGTAAATCATTTTTTTGCCATCATCTGCAAAAATAAAACAGGTTTGTTCTCAAACTGAAGCTCGAAACACACAACAGGTCTGTAAGTTCTTCTCTGCAGGGTGCAGAGCTGAAGAAGTATCTCACAGTAAACTTATATTTACTGATGCATTATTAGTTTTTACTTCACTTTCACTGAATAAACGTGTCTCCGGTGAGATGCTCGGTGGCGTAATTCAGACGTGAGAGAATCAACAGGAGAAAGAAGGTGAATGGATTCATCTGCTGCAGCTCGAAGACATTATCACTCCTCTGACTCTGGTTTTACTGAGTATCAACCTGTACGCCCGCCTACACCAGCCACCTGCTAGCTGTCAATCACACTGTGGTACCCCCCCCCCCCCCCCCCCCCCCCCCCCACAGTACATACGGTGCTTTATGTTCTATCTGACTCTGAATGGATCAAAGATTTAAATCATGAAGCATCTTTTTAGAATCGGATCAAGTTGCTGATCCAGCTCCTGATGACTCTGGATTAGGGGGGGGGGGGGGGGGGGGGGGGGGAATGGATCTGGTGCTTTACATTTATTAGAAGCAGTTTGTCGTTGGTGAATAAATCTGAGAAGAGCAGAAAAGCAGCACAATGGTTGAATGAGCAGCTAAAGAGTGGGGTGGGCACTTGGGAATAACAGGAGGTGAGATGTGAAGTAGACTGTGAAGGTTGTGGAGCAGTGATTGTGTGATAATTCCTCTGCAGTGGTTGTGTAGTGAAAGCAGCTCCATTAGTGTCTCATATGCTTTTTAGCCACAGAGCTACTTTGCATTAGAAGCATTTCAGAGCAGGACCTTCACTGCAGCATTTACCTGTGGGTGGAAGAAGTGAAGGAGCCATTAACATTACGTCATCCTCCTCAGCAGAGCTGCTCCAGTGGAGCTGCTCACATCCGACTGGCTGAGAAACTGAGTGAATGAACTCTCTCAGTAACATAAAGGTTCGAAACATAGAGGGTCAGCAAAGGGACGCATTAACAGAATTTACATTAAAGCAACCTGGACTCCATCTTGTTGACGAGGTGGGTTCAGACAAAGACTTCAGGTCAGGTTTGGTCACTTTGCTCGAATCTACTGGATTTTTACCTGAAATCTGGCAAAACATCACCGGGCAGAAAACAGAAAGTCAGGTTTGTCTTCAGCTTCATTAGTTTCTCTCGGGCTCGGACAGAAAACTGCACTGAAGTTCAAACTATCAGTGGCCTGACGTTAGAACCTCAGCTAAAAAATAAAATCCTGGATTTATCCTTTAATCCACATTCGTACCAAGAAGTTTGGGTTAAATTGTTTAAGACGTCTTTGCTTAATCCTGCTAAGAAATACCCCAACAAACAAACTACATTATATACATTATATATATGTAAAAGAATATTAAGTAATCCTTTCTTCAGATGGTCACATGGTGAACGTGATCACAAACAAAAAGACCAAATGCTCCTTTAACCCTTTAATCCCTCGGTTCAGTACCATGGACAGCGACACTCACAAAATAACACCGTGATGTCATCATTAAATTAAATCATCACATGACCTGATGGATATAATATGATATTTTATATCTGTTATGGGGGAATTGATCCCAGACCTTTGTACACCCCATCGACCAATGGACAGACAACTCCCACACATACTACTACTGTGTTGATAGTAACAGTGTATATTAGTACATTAAGACGTAATGCTACAGTTTGCTGCTGCAGTAGAATTATGATCTAACTGTGACAGTATTAGATGTTATACTTTCAATCAGTTAAAAATCTGACGCACAAACTATACAACAAACTGTTTTTATGAAGTGAAAACATTTTTTTCTGCAACAGTAAAACTTTCTTTCGGAGACATGTTGTATATGAAGAAGTCTTGTTGTGATCGAATCCCTCGACCACACGTGAAGACGGAGGTCGGCAGCTGAGGAGACGGCTCCTCACTGCTCCTCGCTGCTCCTCGCTGCTCCTCGCTGCTCCTCGCTGCTCCCTCAGACTCAGCCTGGTGTCTCTGATCCAGGACGTAAACACCGGGACAAAGTCTGAGATGTGGTTTTGTGCGTCCGTCCCAGGAATGTTGATTCGGTGTCTTTCTTCACTGGGTCAAGAGGCTGTGTTTGTGTCGGACTCCCAGGAGAGTTGCCTCCTCGTGTGGAGAGGTGATGTTGTTTGTGTTGGATAAACCGAAAGAAAAGCTCTGCGTTGATTGACAGCTAAGAAAGAGGTTGTGAAAGGGAAGGTAGAGCAGAAATCCCTGTGGTGCTTCACACTCCGACAACTTCTCTCTTCCAACTTTTCCTGTGTTTTTCTAACAAATTAAAGCCGTTCATCGTTGCAGAGAATCAGAGAAAAGAACGAGGTGCGTTTGTTTGAGCGAAGTGAGAATCCTGATCCGCGGAGCGTCCACTCGTCCGTCCTCGGTCATGCTTGTCACGCAGCAGCTGGAGCATCACTCTCCGTCTCGTTTGTCTCGGTGACGTCCGGCTCTGGATGGATGGAGCTCGGCGCTCAGGAGGGGCCGTCGACTCCCGTGAAAAGTTTCCTTCGTTAGTCACAGTTGGTTTTATATTTCCACGATGGGAGGAGGTGTGATCAAGGGGTGGGGGTGGGGGGTGGGGGGTTATATTAACGATAGAGCCTCAGCCTCCTCCTACATGAGGCGTTCAGGTGCTTTGACCGGATGAAGGGAACTGATCATTTGTCTCTGAAGACGTCCTGTTCTTTTACAGTCAGAGACGAACAAAGTGTTGGATAAACTCTCGTCTGTTTATAGGTAAGTTTTTCAGTGTGTTGACTCTGAGTCGTCCCTCTGGATATTACCCATGATCCTCTGCTTCCTGAACCTGAAGAGCTGCTGCTGTAACAAATCCACCAAACTCTGTTCAGAATTCTTCATGTTTTAACAGTTTCCTGCTGAATATTGGAGATAAACTCTGGTTTTTAATAACTTCAGAGTGTTTTTAACTGATCTCAGTTCAGCTTCACTCTTCACCTGGAGCTGGTTGTGACAGTTGAAGCTGACTCTCAGTCAGTTCTTCTCACAGGAGATGGAACCCACTCAGCAGAGTCACAGAGAACAGACGCTCAGGGAGAGAAGGAGGAAACTTTCTGCTGTGAAGATTTAAATGTCGGAGTGACATTATAAATAACGACTTGGTTAATATTAGACGTTAATTGATTGAACTTCTGTTATTAGTCATTATTTTAAGTCGCGCTCTGAACTTTACTGAACTTAACTCAGTCGAAGAAGTGTGGACTGTTTTTCATCTGCGTCGTGTTGTTCCACCTGCAGCAGCTCAGTGAGTCTCTGCTCGCTCGCAGTAAAAAGAATCACAGAAAAGGTCACGAGTCGACGATTGGCAGCTGGTATTTGCGGCGCAGTCAGCCTCCGACCCGTCGGCGCAGGCCCGACGCGTTACTGCGAGCGCCGCCATGACACGAACAAGCGATGACTGCTGTACGGAGCGTTCTGCTGCCTGACAGACGGCGCTGAGGGTTTTGAGGACTGTGTCATTTTACATGAATCACCTCCTCCACCACTTCCTCCAACCTCCTCGTCTCAGCAGAGGTTTGAGTCTCGGATCGGATCGAGCTGCACGGAGCAGCCAGGGGGAATTTTCCATTACATCCTCAATGGCCAACGATTACAGGCAGTCAAAGAGCATTATGGGAAATAATGTGCCAATTGATTTGCTTCCTGTGAGTTTCAGCTTGGTAATCTTACTTCTCTTTTTCACAGTTTTTAAAGGTGGTTTTGTTATTTTAACATATTTTGTTGTCACAGGAAATTGTCCATTTTAAGTGCAGCTGAGGAAATGGAACATTTAAGGCCCAGGTCCAGAGGAAGTGGGTTTTGGTCCTGGAATCGTCTGTGGCCTGATTTTCAAATTCTTATTACTGGCAGGAAAACGGTCTTCTAGTATTTTTCACATTTGTCAGGAGGCAGATTATTTTTGTTTGTCCCCCTTCTGGCCTGTGAGCTAAGGTTGGTGTGCGTCTGCGTTCGGGTCTTGATGCACACGTCTGAATCCTCGCTCCTCCTGATCTCCTTCTCTTCTCCTCCTTCCTTCTTCTCTTTCACTGCGACTCCTCATCACTGCTCTCTGGCCTGTGAAATGTCATCCCGCCACCGCCGCCAGTGTCAGAGACGCGGTATCAGCAGCGACTGCTCGCCGCCGTCACATCGAGAGGGGAAGCGGAGCAGCATGCTTTCAGTGCCGCCTGTAAAACTCAATCAAACCACCCGCCAGCTCTGAGGAGGCAGAGAGTCAGAGGTGGTGGGGGGGTGGAGGGAGGATGTGGGGAAGGGATGGGGGGGGGGGGAGTCATTGTATAAAGAGCAAGTCAAACGAAAAGCAGCATGGCAGCTGGCAACTGCCCTTTTAACATCAACACATCCTCCCAGTAAATACAAAGAGACAATTGTTTGGTCACATTGTGATGGTGCTCACACACACACACACACATATGCTCACACACACACACACACACACACACATACACATGCTCACACACACATGCTCACACACACACACAGTTGCAGTGTGAGTGTGTTAAATGGTTATTTGCTCGAGCTGCCTGAGCCAATAGGATTTAACCAGCCGTGGAGGTGTGGACACACACTGAGGTTTCGACCGCGATTATACAGAGAGCTCAGAGCTGAGCCCAGGGATTACCTGTGTGTGTGTGTGTGTGTGTGTGTGTGTGTGTGTGTGTGTGTGTGTGCGTGTGTGTGTGTGTGTGTGTAGTCCAGGTATTACTCATGTTATGGGGACCTGAATCTGTTTACACAGTCATATTAAGGTTTAGTCTTAGTTTCTATAACATAGATCATTAAGTTTTCTGATAATGTTTCAGTAAAGTTCAGGTTTGGATGAAGTTTATGTTTAGGTTGAAGTTAGATTTTGGATAATTAATACTTCAGTGTAAAGGTTCATGTGAAATGAATCTATTGATTATTAAATAATCCTCGTGATGTTTTCATTTGTGTGTTTCATCTAAATTCTTGTTTGGAGGCGGAGGGTGAGTTGAGGGGTTTTCAGCTGCAACTTGACACTTCACCACTAGATGTCACTAAATTCTATGTCTCAATGTCCCACATTACCCAATGTCCCACATTACCCGATGTCCCACATTACCCGATGTCCCACATTACCCGACGTCCCACATTACCCAACGTCCCAGATTACCCGACGTCCCACATTACCCGATGTCCCACATTACCCGATGTCCCACATTACCCGATGTCCCACATTACCCGATGTCCCACATTACCCAACGTCCCACATTACCCGATGTCCCACATTACCCGATGTCCCACATTACCCAACGTCCCACATTACCCAACGTCCCAGATTACCCGACGTCCCACATTACCCGATGTCCCACATTACCCAACGTCCCAGATTACCCGATGTCCCAGATTACCCAATGTCCCACATTACCCAACGTCCCAGATTACCCGATGTCCCACATTACCCAACGTCCCAGATTACCCAATGTCCCACATTACCCAACGTCCCACATTACCCAATGTCCCACATTACCCAATGTCCCACATTACCCGATGTCCCACATTACCCAATGTCCCATATTACCCGATGTCCCACATTACCCGATGTCCCACATTACCCGATGTCCCACATTACCCGATGTCCCACATTACCCAACGTCCCAGATTACCCAACGTCCCAGATTACCCAATGTCCCACATTACCCAACGTCCCACATTACCCGATGTCCCACATTACCCGATGTACCACATTACCCGATGTCCCACATTACCCGATGTCCCACATTACCCAATGTCCCACATTACCCAACGTCCCACATTACCTGATGTCTCACATTACCCGATGTCCCACATTACCCGATGTCCCACATTACCCGATGTCCCACATTACCCAACGTCCCAGATTACCCGATGTCTCACATTACCCAATGTCCCAGATTACCCGATGTCTCACATTACCCAATGTCCCACATTACCCGATGTCCCACATTACCCGATGTCCCACATTACCCGATGTCCCATATTACCCGATGTCCCACATTACCCGATGTCCCACATTACCCGATGTCCCACATTACCCGATGTCCCATATTACCCGATGTCCCACATTACCCGATGTCCCACATTACCCGATGTCCCACATTACCCGATGTCCCACATTACCCAACGTCCCAGATTACCCAACGTCCCAGATTACCCAATGTCCCACATTACCCAACGTCCCACATTACCCGATGTCCCACATTACCCGATGTACCACATTACCCGATGTCCCACATTACCCGATGTCCCACATTACCCAATGTCCCACATTACCCAACGTCCCACATTACCTGATGTCTCACATTACCCGATGTCCCACATTACCCGATGTCCCACATTACCCGATGTCCCACATTACCCAACGTCCCAGATTACCCGATGTCTCACATTACCCAATGTCCCAGATTACCCGATGTCTCACATTACCCAATGTCCCACATTACCCGATGTCCCACATTACCCGATGTCCCACATTACCCAACGTCCCAGATTACCCGATGTCCCACATTACCCGCATGTCCCAGATTACCCGATGTCCCACATTACCCGATGTCTCACATTACCCAATGTCCCACATTACCCAACGTCCCAGATTACCCGATGTCCCACATTACCCGAATTCACCCCCGTCATTATTTTTCTGTCTAATGAAATCTCAGCGATCTGCACAACGAGGCGTCTTCAGTTTGTGCAGCATCGTTACATCTCAGAATTGCTTTAGCAGTGAGGAGCCTCGTGTGTTGATGGGATTCAGACGACAGGATTTAGAATTGTTTATATTGTTGATTCCTGTTGTTTGGTGACCTGGGTTTTTATTTTCATTGCTGTTCAAATCTAATATGTCAGAAGATATGAAATAACAATAAAAGAAAATTGTGTTTGGTCTGTGACTTGTAGCAAGAGGAGACATTAGTGAGGTCGATTGTGTGTGTGTGTGTGTGTGTGTGTGTGTGTGTGTGTGTGTGTCTGTGTGTCTGTGTGTGTCTGTGTGTGTGTGTGTGTGTGTGGGAGTTCTGTTTGTTAACGAGATAAAACGATAAAGAACCGACTCCAGTCTGAAGAACCAGAGTCTGAAAACTGAGACTTTGAGTTTGAGTGGAAACACTGAGGAGGTTGTGAATAATTTGTTTCCCTTTATTGTAATTAACTATTAAACTATTAGTAGATGAAATGTATGGAAACTATGGAGTCAGATTTATGAGAAGAAGTTGTCCAGACTAAAATAAGCTACAGGATGTTCATCGTCATGGTCACAACTGTAAACACGTGGTTCAAGTCATTATTGGTTTCACACGTGAAACAAATCAACCGTCTATGAAAATGAAACGCATCACATGACGAGTGACTAGTCATAATATCCACAGCCACCAGGGGAGGGAGCCGTTACCTTTGTGACGACGAGATAACGAGGAAGCATTATCTCATTAGAGGTGACACGTGTCTCACTTCCTGTTTCCTCTTCCTCACGTTGATCCTCAGCTCCACAAACACTCGCCTGCGGCCCTGACAACCTCCTCCTCTCCTCCACCTGCTGACGCTGACCTTTGGATTCAGATTACTTTTGTTACTGTGGCAAACACAGTGCATTCTGGGTAAATAATGCAGGTTAAGGTCGCAGAGGGAGCAGCTTGTTTTACAAAGTGAAGCCGGAGGCTGATTGTGCTGCTCACAAAACACACCTTCAGAAAACCAAGCTTTTCAAACTTTTAAAAGCTGCAGCTCGAACACTGATGAATTAGTAATAATATGTGGTAACACTAAGAGCGTTCACTGTGTGTGTCTGTGTGTGTGTGTGTGTGTGTGTCTGTGTGTGTGTGCACACTGTTTGCTAACACTGTGTACAACTTCTAAGTACAAAAAAACCTCTAAAACTTTTAAAAGCTCCGACAATAAATTAGAAATGTGATATAATCATTTCCACTGTACTTTTGACTGTGAGAGCAAGGACACAGGTTGTTCTTCAGAGAGAGTGAACACACAAAGATGATGAGTGGCTGAGAGGAGCGTGTGTGTGTGTGTGTGTGTGTGCGTGTGTGCGTGTGTGCGTGTGTGTGTGTGTGTGTGCGTGCGTGCGTGCGTGCGTGCGTGCGTGCGTGCGTGCGTGCGTGTGCGTGTGTGTCACCCTCCATGTTGTTTTGAGCCTGCAGTATCGGGAGTTGCTGACTTTCTGTATCTTCAGCTTCTCTCGTTCTCTTGAAGAAAAGAACAACGGTAAATAATAGTTAATAATCTGGGAAACCACGTCCGCTGGTGTTTAACTTTACGTAAATAAAATCTAACATCGACACGAATCATCCAGCGAATGAAACATCCTCAGTTTGACCTGGTTTCCCTCGATAAAGGACAAGTAACTACACATCTCTGCCTCGTCAACACTGTTCGTGCTCGTCTGCACTAAGATCCATGATTCAAGTATCTAGTTGATTGATGTGCATCCGCCTGAAGAAGAGTTCTACTTCTTATAAAGTCCCGTCAGTGTCTCTCAGTAGCTGTGTCTCAATTCAGGCCCCGCCCCCTTTGTCCATCTTGTAGAAGGTCAATCTGAAAATGGGCAAATTTCTCTATGATATTTAATTCTCTGAACGATAAATACATAGTTGCCGTGATTTTGTTTCTCTGGTTGTTGTCTTCAGCTGTAAAAGTGCAGATTCCTGGAACCCTCGGAGGATCGAGCTCCTCCTTCACGGCTCCTCATCCGGCAGCAGCTTCATGCTGCAACTTCTCCTCCACGTTACGCTGCAGCTGGAGAGAAATTAAACGCAGATAATCTATGCACATGATGAAAAATGGATCTGATTTCAAGACATAAACTGACGAGCTAATTGAACCATTTTGCTGTTATTTCCTCTACCCCCCCCCCCCCCACTGCTGCGGCTGCTTCCCTTCTCGTATCTGTTTTCTCATTCCTCCAGAATTAATGGCTGGAAATTAGTAACACTTGAAGGCAAATGATGTGGGATCATATTCACCGCGCTGCGCCACACACAGTAAATCAAATTTATATTAGCTGCAAAAAACCACTATGAGGAAATCAAGTTCTTCTTCTCTGTCACCGGGGAGAAGAGACGGTTAATCAGTCTGTAACGTCACCGTGGAGACGTACAGTCGAACCGAGTGAAGCACGCAGCGTGAGGTCTTCACACGTATACCAGGCTACACAGGTGAGGTTGTAGAGTTCAGTGCTGTAAATAAAGATCCACCTCCTCCCGTCGTACAGAGATGAAGTCACAGCGTCACAGACACATGTTAACGTCCTTTGGAGTTTGTTCAGTCGCCATCAAGAGGGCGGAGCTGAGGTATCGAGGTCCTGCAGCTACACGTGTGTGACCAATCAGGAGTCAGTCCCAGCTGTCAATCATCACGTCTGTTTTTATATCATCAAATAACTGATTCAAACCAAACTGATCAGAAACACTTGAACAAACATCAGTGAGATAAGAACGAGCTGAAATCACAGAAACATCTTTACAAACATTTATACAACGTCTGCTTTGTTCCATGTCCCATCTGCTGACATGGAGGAGGAGGAGTTTACTGTCTGAAAGTATTGTTAATATTTCTATAAATACTACTGTGAGTACAGTTCTACCAGTGAGTCTTAATGTAGTGGTTTGTCTTTACGTCTACACAGAGCACTCAGATGTCAGAGGAGCTGTGTGCTCAGTGTTATCATTGTGTTGCTCAAGGACACTTCAGCGGTTAATGGAAGGTGTGTGTGTGTGTGTGTGTGTGTGTGTGTGTGTGTGTGTGTGTGTGTGTGTGTGTGTGTGTGTGTGTGTGTGTGTGTGTGTGTGTGTGTGTGTGTGTTTCAGTACATCCTCTCCTCCATCACAGGAACAAACTGCAGCGACACAAAGCTCGACGCTGTGATGAATCGAGCAAAAAGGCAAATTTGATCTTCTTCTTCTTTCATCTCTGCCTCTTCTTCTGTCTCTCTATCGTTCCGCGAGTGTTTTCCCCAAGAAGAAATAATTGGCCCAGCTCGCCGTCCCGAGGGAAGAAGCTCATTTATATTCTCCCACATAAACACACACTGCTATTGGGCCCCTCCACCCAGACCCCCAGAAGAGGCTGTTTCTTCTTCTTCCCTTCGCCCTCGCCGCGAGCAGCTGCCCAACAACCCTCGCTGTACTGGGAAAAAAGATAATCTGAACATCTCTTCCCGTCCGTCTCTCCCCCAAGTGCATTGTGGGACCAGTCCCAGCAGGACGCGGCTCCTGGCGGTCCCTGCTCGCTCGTCACGGATCTCTTTTGTTCTCCGTGCACTCTCCTGCAGAAAGCGTCCTCCCAGGTGAGTTCTCTTAAAGAAGACGTTTTACCAGCGCAGGGCGAAATGTCTTCTATTCTTAGACTCGTATTATTTCTACACTGTGAAAAAAATCCTGAAACTTCATTAATTAGATCATTAAACGTGTTCACTGTTGTTCACGGTGAGAACTGAACCATGTTAGCATGTTCATCATATAAAGATGTTTCTTAAACACTTTCTGATAGAACGTGATCGTCTGCGTCAGCGTTTACAAAAGTCTTGGAACCTGCAGAATAGTTTGGATCCATTGAGGAGACGTTTTAAAACACGTATCAACCCTCTGTGTCGTCACCTGTTGGTTTGTGAGCTGCACCTCTGAAGACACAAGCTTGTGCAACACATCCACTAGAGGGCAGCGCAGAGTTGAGGGTTCGGACCACAGCCGCTCTTCGCTCCTACGCCCGAAAGAAGTAACATCATATTGATGCATTTAGTTTCTCAGTCTCTCTTAAATGTTCTTCTTTGTGTCCTTTGGTCGTCTCGCTTCGGTCGTCTCCCCCCCCCCCCCCCCCCCCCATTATTTCTGGTGGTTCATTTCATCTGTTTCGTTTTCATTTTATTTTTCACTTTCAGATGATATGAACGAACACAAACAAAATGAACCCAGAGTTCGGGACACAAGGCTCCATCTGTTTCCGTCAACGTAGCTAATGTTGAGTGTAAATGAGATTTGACTCTAAATGATCATAATTCACTAAATGAACATCAGCTGTTTGAAGAAGACTTGAAACTAGAGACTGAGACAGAAACTCCTGAATGTTTACTGACGTTATAAAGTGAGAAGTGGAGTCACTTTCTAGAGAAACTACCAGGGGAGTCGCCCCCTGCTGGTCAGAGAGAGAAGACGGGTTTCAGGTATTTCTGAATTAGCTTCTCTGTCTGGAATCGGAGTCTTTGCTCATTTTAATAAGCGATATATGTTAAAAACGACCACATTTTAGTGTTGATGTAGCCTCAGATGCCTCAGCAGCTCTGTCTGGCAGAGTGAAGTCATCAGAGCCACACGTCTGAGAGACACACACGTCTGAGAGACACACACGTCTGAGAGACACACACTCTGAGAGACAAACACGTCTGAGAGACACTCACTCTGAGAGACAAACACGTCTGAGAGACACACACGTCTGAGAGACACACACGTCTGAGAGACACACACGTCTGAGAGACACACACTCTGAGAGACACACACTCTGAGAGACACACACTCTGAACTCATGATCAAATGTTTCTATTTGTTGTGACGTCGAGAGAAAAGAGAAAAATTGACCAATTAACCAGGAATTAGAAACAGGTTGATGTACTTTTTATGTCCGTGCTCCCTCAGACCTTTAATAACCCACGTGTGTTGGATTCTTTTACACGACGCCACCTCCGTCACATTAATCTATAAATATAAATACTTCAGTCTCTTTTCTGCAGTGTTTACACACGTTTGTGTAAAGATGAAGAACAGAGTGAAAATCCTCTGGATTATTATCGTCTGTGTCACATGAGTGGAAATGTTCTGCTGTTGGTTTCCTGTAGAAGCTAAAAAGGCAGCCTGCGGCCGTTATCTACACACACACACACACACACACACACACACACACACACACACACACACACACACACACACACACACACACTGTAATGCTGTTTTTCCAGCCCCCCCACCTTGGTCCCTGTGTTTAAATAGACCTGTGATGCAGTGTGTCAGACTAGAGATACATGAAATATTATTTTGCTCTGTTCCATCAGCCTCATCACTATATTTACACTCACACAGGAACCTGAGGTCGTTCTCACCTTGTTACCCGAGCTTCCACTCGAGGCAGCGCAGCAGCTTTCACACAGGGACACAGTTCAGAAAAATAATTTATACACTAAAAAGAAAGAGGAGAAATCGGTTTAAATGGCATAATCAGAGATAAAGTGCCGAAGCAATGTCACAAAGACACCCAGCTCCAGACGTCATGAAGGGCCGGACACCAAACCTGGCCCCGACAGAGTAGTTCTCTGGTCAAACTGCAGCTAAATGAGTGTGAGCGGCTTCCGAACCCGGAGGTGAACCAGGTAAAAAGGTGTGAGGGCTGATGTGAGTGGGTCTGAACCTCGGCAGCAGCAGCAGCAGCAGCAGCGGCGGCGGCAGCGGCAGCGGCAGCAGCGGCAGCGGCAGCAGCGGCAGCGGCAGCAGCAGCAGCAGCAGGTCCTTGAAGCCTCTGTAACCTCACACTGAACATTGAAAATGAGTCATTGAAGAGAATTCAGTCAGTTTGTGTTCCCGGTGAAAAGAGGAGCACAAGAGGAACCACTTCATCTGCCACTGCTCCTTCATTCACACACACTCATTAATATGTGTTGCATTCAAGGGACGGGCAGCGAGTGTGAGCCTCTCACCGCTGCCTGTTCACAGTGCTTTCATACAGCGTCTGTAAAGGACGATTCAAAACATGTTGGAGCTAAAGCAGCAGAGACGAGCTGCAGCTCCACCGGCTGCAGCTCCACCGGCTGCAGCTCGTCTCTGCTGCAGCTCCACCGGCTGCAGCTCCACCGGCTGCAGCTCCACCGGCTGCAGCTCCACCGGCTGCAGCTCCACCGGCCTTGTGACGGGACTCCTGCTAATGTATAAAACAATCAAACTGTCTCGGATGAAATGAAAGTGGAGGAAAGAGCTCTGACAGTAAAGTAGAATTCAGAGCTGAAAGAAGAGAGGAAAGGAAGAACTCAAAGATATAAACACATTAAAACCATTTGTAGAACAATAGTAAATGGTTTGTATTTATAAAACTCTTTCTAGTCCTGATGACCACTCAAAGCTCTTTAACATTAATAACAGAGTATTTTCTTGTAGGTCGGATCGTTCAGGTCACTTTCACCCTGATGACCTGATGTGTCTCGTCTCGTTTGTGGCAGCAGCTGAAAACTTGTGATTGGTGTTTATTGTCGACGGGTCAGCGGGGGGGTGAGGAGGGAGGATTCCTAATGAGCATCTGCCCTGATCTTGAAGCAGCAGCGGGAAAACTTTATAACATTTAAAATCACAAGATTCTTTACAACGGTGAGATCCTACACTAAACCACCAGGTTAATAACAGACTGCTGAAGAACGTCCAGCAGATACGTTGACATTTGCTGGTTTGTATGTGAACAGTGTTTCTCTAAATCTGGTAATAAAAATAAATAACTAATAAAATAACTCCCATGAAACCTTGTTGAGGGGAAATAACATTAGGGCGTTCGTGTGTCAGACTAAATTCTTGTTCAGACCTTCAGACGATTTGAGTATCATCGTGCTGCTGATGATCTGATGATCTGATGCTTCCTGCGCTCCGTTGTTAAGGTTTCCCTCCTGCAGGTTAAACCCCACATGACGGTTTCAACACAGAAAACAATCAGCTGAGGCCACAGACGACGTCTCCGTCAGTCCTCCTCCTCCTCACTTTAACACAGAGGAGCTCCAATCAGCTCCAGCAGCTTTGCAGCGACTCGTACGGTGGCCTGGAGGAGTGTGTGAGTGGGCTGCCTGTTTCCCCTTAATGGGGAAATCACTTTGTTTGCCTGTTGGGGGGGAAGACCCTGCGATGATAAAAGACACATTCTCATTTTTACAAGTTGCAGAGGTTCACGTGGAGACGCTGAGGAGCGATTGAGGGAGAGCGGGACTCCAGCTTCTGATAAATACCATCATTAAAGCACAGGGAGACGCAGACTGGAGGCTTCGCTGCAGCTAATGAAGGGTTAGATCAGAGGAGCAGCTTCTCCTCCTCCTGTCTTTTCAGTCCTTCTCTCCATCGCTGTGCTCCTCAGGAGGCCACAGTCCCCGCACCAACATTTACATTAGGATTAAACTGCAGCAGCGTGTTGGGTGTCGGCCAGACGCTGTGTGTGTAGAGTCAGGAGTGCATTGAAAGCTCCAACAATTTGATCATGTGAGTGACGCACTTCTGCTCCTGCTGTTTGCCTTAAGGATAAAAATCAACATTGACTTTTATCCCTGATGCATTCATGCAGCCTCGGAGATTCCAGTGTGACCACGGGCACGATGCAGACCAGGGTCCAGAACCAGCAGGAGTTTGGTAACTTGACATCACACGTGGGTCTGGAACGTCTCGGTTCCTCTTCAGGTTCCTCCCAGTGACCCAGGATCAACCCACTGGTCAGTGAGCTGCTGTTGTAAAGCCTCTATTTTCATTGTGTCCAGCGCCATCTTGTTTTTATAAACCAGAAGTAACCAGGAGCAGGGGGGAGGAGCCTGGCCACTAGGACCAAAATGAGACCGTCTTGTCTACGGAGGATTTCAGCTTGTTCTTCCCTTACTGCTGTTGCCTAGCAACAGAGCTGGTATTGTACCTTGTAGCCTGATACTTGGATTTAAACGTTCCAGCATCTGACATTTTGGTGTCTCTGCTCGCCGAGCGTTTTGAATACCAGTCACTCGTCTGTCAGACAAAAGTGCAAAGAATCCTGGGATAGTCTGGATCCACCTGTTGGACGCATTCGTCAGCCGCTTTGAAACGAGCCCTACACCTGACACCTGCTCCCATTGGACGGTACCAGCTGTCAATCACACTGTGGTATCCCCCCCCCAACCCATCCGGTGCTTTATGGTCTGTTTGACTCTAAATGATCATAATTCACTAAATGAACATCAGCTGTTTGAAGAAGACTTGAAACTAGAGACTGAGACAGAAACTCCTGAATGTTTCCTGACGTTATAAAGTGAGAAGTTACTTTCTACAGACTTCTATAGAAACTACCAGAGGAGTCGCCCCCTGCTGGTCAGAGAGAGAACACAAGTTTGAGGCACAGTGGCTTCACCTTTTGGACCCGAGTCTACGTCCATTTTATAATGAGTCTATGACACTGACCTGGTTTGGTCTTTTACTGTTTTCGTCAGTCTAAGTGTGACGGAGGTTTGTCTGGAGGTGATTGGCCGGCAGCTCCTCCTTCCAGCTTCACCTCGTCCGACCTGGGAAACGATGCTTACCTTCTCAAACTGTCAGCGGTCCGAGGCCGAGCCACTGCGCTGGAGGACACTCAGCAACTTTGAGCTTCAATTCAATATTTCATAATTATTTTCTTTCATATTTTCCATATTTTGTATCTGAGCTGTTTTTACACAGAGCTGTTTCTTTTCCCTTTCCCCTGACGTTGGACTTCTCCGCCTGCAGCCGTCTTCATCTGCAGCAGCGTCACACACTCCCTGAAACACAACCACAGCAGCAGCAGCATCGTTGACTTATGAGTGTTTGTCGGCCATTCCTCACAGAGAGGACCACGGCGTCGGGCGGCATATCCGCGAGTGAACTTTGATTTCGTCGGGGAAACACGGTGGCAGGAGGGGGAGGAGGAAGGGGAGGAAGGGGAGGACAGGGAGGGATTCAATATATAGGAAGTGGCATATTTTCCCCGCGGGGTGTTTCCATCTGTGCTCCCTCTGCTGGGTTAGATATTATATGCTGTAATTCAGCGGGGGGAATAATTGACCTGTCAACGGGTTCACGCCACTGGTCCCATCACTCGGCGGCGGCGGCGGCGGCAGCAGAGAGGAGGGCGGCGGCCGACCTCGACTCAGCTCTGTTTCTGCAGATTGATACATCCTGTTTCCCCCTCAGAGGTCTAATAACACTACACACACAAATCCTGAGGAGGCTGCGGAGCCGCTGAACCTGCACCGCTCGCTCCTCCCAGAAGGAAAGAGGCTGGAATTCGTTCATGCTACAGGAACTCACAGGATGTGACACAGTCAGACGAATGTGGACACGATGACCTGCAGCCTCAGCTCCCAGTTGTCAGCCTGAAAGCTTTTGAAACACACAAACACACACAGGTGTCAAGATGTCGGTTGTTTGCTGCAGTTTATTAAATATCTATAAGAACAGTTCTATAAGAACAGTTCAATCAGAAAAGCCATCAGGACGTTGGTCGTTTCAGTTTTCTGTACAAAGGCAAAAATAGAATTTAAGAACGTTAAAATTGTTGTTACTGTGGATCAGCTCTTCCGGGGGGGGGGGGGGGGCTCTTCTGTTGAGACGCCCCTGATTGGAGCAGATGATCGTTTAGAGAATTCTGTGATTACGATGGTTTATGGATTTATTTTAAACTTTAATATTTGCGTAGTTTCACTATCATTTGTCCATATAAATAAAAACATATTTGTGCTCAACACTTAAACAGTTTATCCACAAAACTGAAAAATGCATAAAAAAAACCAGTCACGGCACAGTAACCACTTTATGAGAGAATAGTGTTCAATTTAAATTTTCCTGTTTGACTTCATCTAATGAGGTTTAGTTTTGTTCTGTTCGTTTCTAAATATGTTCTTTGTTTTCTTTCTCATTTCTTCAGTTTTAACAATCAGACGGTTTCTCTCTCCACCTCCTGCTGTTTGTTTGATCGGAGGAAATTTGAATTTTAAAAGAAACATATAAATTAGCATTTTCCTTCAATAACACACTTTTTTTTATCTTGAACTTGTGAATCTTTTAACAAGCTCTGTTTTCACTGTGATTTAAATGTTGTGTGTGTGTGTGTGTGTTTTTTGGATGGATAGTTTATCCTGTATCGCACTCAGCTGGAACAAATATTGGACAAACAGTGACCTGATAATCCCGCGAGCAGCGTGTGAACATACAGTATGTTTCAGAGAGGATTGTCTACGCACGGCTGCAGCTCGCCGTGACGCCGCCGATAACACACGGGAGGATTAACACGGGACGACTCTTCGTCCTTGTTCAGGGTTCGTCTTTGAGCTCGGATCTGAACCTGTCAGCTGGTGGAGGGGGGGGGGGGGGCCTCACACACACACACACTCACACACACACACACACACACACACACACACACACACACACACACACACACACCTTTTTATGTTTAAATTACACACAATCAGAAGTAGAAAAACAACAATAACTGATACAAACTCTGCTGGAAAAGTGACAACGTCCTCATCAGCTGCACAGGAAGTGTCCGTTAGGAGACAAACAACAACAACTGACGACAAACAAGCAAACAAACAAACAAACAAATGCACAGTGGAAGTAAACACATATAGAATTCAATGTATTATATATTGAATATGATCATATTGAACATACATGATCATCCCATACGCACACACACACACACACACACACACACACACACACACACACACAATCTGACTCGTCCTCATTCACAACACTCGTGTGTCGTACACTCCACAGTATTGTGTGTTCATAAGAAAACACTGCAGAGATTATGATTCATGACTTGAATGTGATTGTGTGTCAGGGGGCGTTGTGTTGTTTGTGTACATGTGAGACCCGTGTGAACATGTATGTGTTATTCCTCAGAGGGCGTCTCACACTGATTCAGATCCTTGCTGTTTATTCCCCTTTTAAAAAGCCGAGCGCCCCCCCCCCCCCCCCCCGCCCGGCTCAGAGCGACTCGGACTGAAGAGCTTTGTGTTTCCTCAGAGGAGATTGTGTAACCCCGCCCTGCTCGGCGTGCAGCAGTCACAATAATGGCGGCCGAGCTAATCGATGCTCAGACTGTGTGATTTATAGTGTTTGCTGAAATCAGCAGAACGAGCTGCAGCGGGGCGGGGGGGGGGGGGATCTCTCTCCGGCCTCCCTCTCTCTACTGTACGGCCCGCACTTGTAATTGGATATCTGTATGAGGCTTCCAGGAAGTTTTCACCGGGGCTTTACCCTCGATGCACGGCTCTCTCCTCATAACCTACATTACTAATGGAGACAAATGTTGCATTGCATCCTGGGAGAGTTCTCTAATTGGAGGAGCAGGAAAGGAAAGAGGATAAAGAAGGAGGAACGTTTTTCACAGGACGACTCGACTCCTTGAATCCTGAAAATCCACGAGCGAGAGAAGCAAAGAGGTGAGATCAGCAGAGGGAACCGAGGGAACTTCTGTTCTTAACTGTTTAAAGCTCCTCAGACACTGTTTCAAACTGAACTGCTCTCAGAACAGTTCGACTCCCAGTAAAACCAACAGTTCACACACTTCCCTGCTAACGGAGTCACAACAGGTGAGTTTAATGAGCCATCGACCTGCTGTGACTTCACGAAGATGAAGAACAGTTTTATAAGTGTACACACAGAAATGCCCTTGAGCTGCGTATCATTGTATAAACTTAACTCAGCAATTTAACTTGTGACAAATCAGGATTATTAAACTCTACATTTTGATATTTCAGATGATTTTGCGTGATTAATAATAATAATCAGTCGGCAGCTTCAGAACTGTGGACGAGCTCCGAGTTCAACATTCAAACTGCAGCTCAGCTGAGGTCGTTTGAATCTGCATCGAGTTAGAAAGAAGCCCTGCAGCAAAGTGTCAGGCAGCAGCTTCATCAAACCACAACACAACACATTCTTATAAATGAAGCACATCCACACTCACGCTGCTCGACACTGTACAGCACGACACCGGGAGAGACACAACGAGCTCTGACTGCAGAGAGCTGACTGAACCCATTTAAATAACTGAGGCATTAAATAACAACGCTTATTAAACTCAGATGGGAGGAAGCTGCTGCTCTGCTCAGCAATTATTATTAGACTTTTAATGGCTGAGCTTCTCGTGTCGCCGTCAGGAAGCAGGAGCAGTGGGATGATCACACCGGTCGCTAACAAGACTCAATGAAGGCAAACAGATTGTTATCCACACACACTTCCTGTTCCACAGCCGCTGCTCCACAGCCTCACCTACTTCACTTTAAAAATAAAAACTGTGGCCCTGTTCTCCACCTGTTCTCCACATGTTCTCCACCTGTTCTCCACCTGTTCTCCACCTGTTCCTGCCCTGTTCTCCACCTGTTCTCCACCTGTTCCTCCACCTGTTCTCCACCTGTTCTCCACCTGTTCTCCACCTGTTCTCCACCTGTTCCTCCACCTGTTCTCCACCTGTTCCTGACCTGTTCTCCACCTGTTCTCCACCTGTTCTCCACCTGTTCTCCACCTGTTCCTGACCTGTTCTCCACCTGTTCTCCACCTGTTCTCCACCTGTTCCTGACCTGTTCCTCCACCTGTTCTCCACATGTTCTCCACCTGTTCTCCACCTGTTCCTCCACCTGTTCCTGCCCTGTTCTCCACCTGTTCCTGACCTGTTCCTCCACCTGTTATCCACCTGTTCTCCACCTGTTCCTCCACCTGTTCCTCCACCTGTTCCTCCACCTGTTCTCCACCTGTTCTCCACCTGTTCTCCACCTGTTCCTCCACCTGTTCCTGCCCTGTCCTCCACCTGTTCTCCACATGTTCTCCGCCTGTTCTCCACCTGGTCTCCACCTGTTCCTCCACCTGTTCCTCCACCTGTTCCTCCACCTGTTCCTGCCCTGTCCTCCACCTGTTCTCCACCTGTTCTCCACATGTTCCTCCACCTGTTCCTGACCTGTTCTCCACCTGTTCTCCACCTGTTCCTCCACCTGTTCCTGCCCTGTCCTCCACCTGTTCTCCACCTGTTCTCCACCTGTTCCTGACCTGTTCTCCACCTGTTCTCCACCTGTTCCTCCACCTGTTCCTGCCCTGTTCTCCACCTGTTCTCCACATGTTCCTCCACCTGTTCCTCCACCTGTTCCTGCCCTGTTCTCCACCTGTTCTCCACCTGTTCTCCACATGTTCTCCATCTGTTCTCCACCTGTTCCTCCACCTGTTCTCCACCTGTTCTCCACCTGTTCTCCACCTGTTCTCCACCTGTTCCTGCCCTGTTCTCCACCTGTTCTCCACCTGTTCTCCACCTGTTCCTGCCCTGTTCTCCACCTGTTCTCCACCTGTTCTCCACCTGTTCTCCACCTGTTCTCCACCTGTTCCTCCACCTGTTCCTGCCCTGTTCTCCACCTGTTCTCCACCTGTTCTCCACCTGTTCTCCACATGTTCTCCACCTGTTCCTGCCCTGTTCTCCACCTGTTCTCCACCTGTTCTCCACCTGTTCTCCACATGTTCTCCACCTGTTCCTGCCCTGTTTGTATCAGTTCATCCTCCAACCGAGCAGGGTTCTATTAAACCAGATGGAGTCTATTGTTTCCTCTGTATAGTTGATGTCATTGCTTCTTGTGTGACCACAGACTGGATATAAAACGGACGTGGACTCCGGGTCCGGAAAGAGAATCCAATGCAGGAGAGCCTGAAACCTGTCTTCTGTGTAGTGACCAGCAGGGGGCGACTCCACTGGTAGTTTCTATAGAAGTCTATAGAAAGTGACTTCTCACTTTATAACGTCCGTAAACATTCAGGAGTTTATGTCTCAGTCTCTAGTTTCAAGTCTTCTTCAAACAGCTGATGTTCATTTAGTGAATTATGATCATTTAGAGTCAAACAGACCATAAAGCACCGGAGGGGGGGGGGGGGGGGGGGGGGGGGGGGGGGGGGGGGGATACCACAGTGTGTCCTCAAGCTCTCTTATAGGCTCCACCCCCCCCCCCCCCCCCCCCCCCCCCGTTCCTCCAAATAAGGTTACTTCTGGTTTCAAAAAACCAAGATGGCGCTGAACAGTCCAACTGAGGCTTCAGAGCTGCAGCTCACAACCAGCAGGTGGCGTCACAGTGCTTTGCCTCATGGGCGTGGCTTAAGGATGAACCCATCATGTTTTTTAATCTGGATAATTGGATGAAATTTATTCTGTCATCACAAAAGTAGAAGATGTTTCTATTTACATTCAGAGTTCTTATTTTATCACAGAGCCTCAAACCCTCAGAGATAAATAACATATAAGACTCGATGACTCGTCTTTGGACTCGTAGTTAGACAAACAAATCAAAACCTTCAACTCTTCACTTCAGATTCAATCTTATTATTATGAAGTGAAATATCATCTGATTGATTGTGTTTGATCTGGTTGAGCCTGTTTATTCATAGTGACTGAAATCATACAATGATACTAAATATGAATATTTATCATATTGATGAATTTATCATGCAAACCCATGAGCAAAGTGTTTTGTATGTATGTTAATGTGCATGAATCACATCCTGATTCCAGTCGTCATGTCTCAGCTCGACTGGAACCTCGTTGTTTCCTCTGGTGAAGAAGAATTCAGACAGACAGTCGGAGAGAGAGTCTCACAAACACCAGCCTCAGTTTGTGTCCTTGAGCAGATTAATCAGCTAAACTCTCCTCGCTGATCGCAATTAAGAGATGAGAAACTTCTTAAGCGCCCCCCCCCCCCCCCCCGTCTCTCTCTCTCTCTCTCTCTCTCTCTCTCTCTCCCAGTAACAGGGCCTCGCTCGTCCCTTCTTCTCACCTCTCTGATATCTCCCTATCTGTGTTCACAGTCACACTGAGATAATTGTGCACCTATAATGGAGAAATTAGTCGGCCCTGAAATGACCTTCTTTCTCTCGCTACCTTAAGAGATGCTGAACGCCGCCGCTCGCCTCGCTCTGCCACATCAAACCCTGACGAGCTGCAGAGGAGGAGGGATCACCGCTGCGAGGCATCCTCCACAAATCAGCCTTCACTCTGCAGCTTCCTGTCTTCCCTCCGCTGCCTCTGCCTCTTATTAGAATATCACTTTAATGTCGCACTGCAGGTGTTTTATTACTTCAAAGAAATTAAATGAAATACGAAGAGACTCTGCGGCTGTCGTCTGAAGAAAAGTGCCCAGTTTTCATTTGTTAATTTGTTCCTGGAAAGGTCCGTATCAAACGTGTGGAGTTGTTTCAGGCGCTGACGCGAGGCCGTAGCTCTGAGGAGGGATTTTAACCTTTCGCATCATATTTCCTTCTTAGAAAATCCCTTACACACTTTCCAAAACATATACGAACAGAAAGAAACCTCATATAAGTTACCATATATACAGTGTGAATTCATATCAGTTCCACAAAATGCATCACAGACCACAGGACAAACTGATGGAGTTTAACACAAAGAAACTGATATGATGAGAGAGTTACAACTATTCAATAACAAAGAAAACCAATGGACTATATATCCTTCACTAACGAGTCATATATACACTCACTGACTTTATATTCAGTCACTGATTATCTATATATACAGTTGTTGGTCGTATTTAAGTATAAGTATCAGTAAGTATGTTGATACTGATTCTGCTGCCCCCTGGAGACCAAGACCAAAAGCAGTCACGACAGTGTTTCCCGTCTGAAAAGCATCTGAGCTCTGATGTGAATGAGGATCAGACTCGTTGTGCAGCTGCACAGTCGGAATGAGGACACGCCATCGTCTCCATTGTTCACAGGCGGAGGCTCAGACCTGCTCTGGTCATTGAACCGTCGGCAGGAAGACAGATAGCGAGCGTTCAGGTTGAGGCGGCCGCTGGGATATTTGCTGATTGAGAGCTTTAAACCTACAAACAAAGTGTAATTGAAAAGGCGAGTTTAGCCCCTCAGCCTTTTGTGATATCTTTTTAATTAAGTTTCCTTTTCTAATGTGTGATCGGTGGGAGCGATAGAAGAAGAAGCGGCGGCGGCGGCGGCGACACGCGCGAGCGTTTTGTTCATTAAATCGCGGATCTTCAAGAATGTAGCGCTAATTAAAATTCATCCCGATGAGGAGGAGACGCTGCCGTGGATGCAGCGACTCACAATGAACCACGAGGCCACTTCACAGGCAGATCACAGGAAAGACACCGAAAGGTTCACGTGCACGAAACGAGCTCAACCACCTGATGGCGTCAGCTCCTTCAAGTCCAGGTGACAGATGTAAAGTAACTATCCAATTACTTTTCTGTTGACTAGTAATATACTCTATTACTTTTAGCACAGACATCTTTCACAGACAAGAATTTACAAACCTTGACGTTATTTTTATGTTAATTATAGAAGCAAAGTTACATTTTACTGAGCTGCTTCTGTTTCTTGAACGTTTGTAGTTTTACACACGATGACGCACTGGAGCAGGTTTCATTGACCTGCAGTTTGACTTCATGACTCTGAACACAGGTACAGACCCACAGAGGCCTTTTGGCTGAGAAGTGAAATATCTTTAAAGTCGTTTTCAGACACGAGCTCCGTGAAATGTCCGCACAGGGACATCCGGACATTGTCTGGAGTTTGTCTTTCACGCAGCAGGAGGTTCTCTGGTCAGACGAACTCACAACAACACAAACATCTCCGCAGCGTTCAGGTCAGGGAGGTGCAGCATGCAGGAGGAAGAACATAACATATAAATACAGTTATAACACCTTCTTGTTTGCAGCACATCTTGGTTCCTGTCACCAGAAGCTCTTGAATCTCATTGTCTCTCCAAGTGGACATATTGGTACGTGGCTCCTTCTTTTCATGTTGATGGAACCAAAGTCCTGGACAGATGGACGGACTCAGTCTCCAGCCTCTTCAGTGGATTGTTTGCAGGTGTCACTTTTGAATCTTCTTTCACTGCTGCTTAGTTTGCCAACAAGACGCCGACTGTTAAAAATATCAAACCCTCAAGTGTCTCCAGAAGGAGAAGATGGCGTCTGTCTTTGTCTTTAATCAAACAGAAGCAGGCGAGAAGAAGAAGAAGAAGAAGAAGACAAGGACGAGGCTGCGACTGAAAAGACGCAGTGAAGAGGGTTTTCAGTCAAGAGGAGAAAGACCAATCAGAGCCGCAGGGTTACAGAACAAATTCACAGAAAATTAATCATTACAAACGCGACACAAGAGGCACAAATATACAAATGAGCAGCTGTTTGGGCTGCGTTCACGCTCACTTCCTGTTTGTCTTTATAGCGTAAAGTGCTTTTTTCCTCCAGTTCAGGTCTATTCAGCGTCTGTGGCGACGGGCGTTTCGCCGTTTGTGCCTTGTTGATGACTTTGGAAGCGAGTTAATGGAGAGAGATGCTGAAGGCACAAAGCAGAAGAGTGCTTTTTTTTCTTTAACTCCAAATGCAGCCAAATGCAATTATGGGATGTGGATTACTGCTGAGGGAGGAGAGTGTGTGTGTCCAATGAAAGGCTTTATAAAGTTGGCTGTGTTCAGTTAAAGCCTTTGTGTTCTTCGGGGAGGTGCGCTCCATCCTGTCGCATTTAAAAGTTTTCTTTTAATGATCTCTTAATGTCGTCGAGTCCCCGGGACCAGTGAACCGTGCTGTAGATTCATGTTGCAGCCCGATCGTTTGGTCTTTGCTTCAGAGCCACGAGGCGCCAGAGGCACCGGAGCTGGAACACGTCTGCAACTCTCCACCGAGGCGTTTGGGAACGACAGCATCGCCACTGCCAAACTCTCCCGGAGCTGATCCAGAGTCAGATTTCAAACCAATTTAAACTGCTGAATGTCTTATCAGGTTTCTGCTAAGTGAAGCTTCGGCTTGCTCACAATTAACTGCACATGAAACAGAATTTCCCCCAAAAGAAGGTTTGCAGAACCTCACATGTTTTACTGTAAGCTCTGCTCAGTACAACTCACCTGTGTGTGTGTGTGTGTGTGTGTGTGTGTGCGTGTGTGTGTGTGTGTCTGCACTAATGAATTAAACAGCACACTCATTACACACCTACACACACTCTCTCTCTAAACAGCCCCAACAATGGCGGCTCACTGAGTCCCATTCAGTGGTGATTTAATCAAACTGCGCTCGGCCTTTTGTCTTTTGTTCCATGATTGTATTTTCCCTCTGCGGTGTGAACGGCTGCAGGCGACAGAAAGAAAAGGCTGTGGTCAGATAAACAAAATCATCTTTTGTCACAGACTAAATAGCGACTCTGCTGCCCGGCGGGTTTCCGTTGTGGGTGTTTAGTTTGGATTCATTCAGGTTTAATTGCTGATGACAAAAGCGAGGTGACGGAGGTGAACGGAAAATTACAGACGTCCTTCATTAGAGAGGGTTTCAGGAAGGACGGGCGTTTAAACAGAGAAGACACGGGGGGGAGAGTTCGTCTAATGGGAGTTTTGTGAAACGTCAAAGCCACCGTCACTTCGGATATAACTTCAGACAGCACAACCGATAACATGTCTTCTGTACTTTACATTCAAAACATTAAATGAACTGAACAGAGTGTGAGGACGGATCAGTTTCCACGTTGGGTCCAAGACGTCTGTTTTGATTCCTGCTCCAGTCAGAATGATCACGAGCTCCGGTCGGTCTTTTAATACTTTAACACATCACGTTTATCATGTCCCTTAAAGATCAGACGCAGAATGTGTCACTTCAGGCGTCGCATCCTTCGAGGGCTGCATTTAAAAACTGATTTCATCTCAGCAACACGTCCAATTTCAGTGGCTCCTTCAAATGAAGCTTAAAAATACTTCTTTCCTAACTTACTCTCAGAATTTATAGTCACGGGTAGGAAGATAAAAACTGTAGAAAACGTCCTGATCAGACGCAGGATGAGTAAACAGAGTTGTAGTGTTTTAGAGAAAAGACAGAGATGAAGATAGTTAAATGTGAATAACACTTGTCACCTCCCACATCATCCAACACTCATCATGTGTGAGAGGAAATTAAATCTCACAAGTTAAAGATGGTAACATACAAGATGAGTGTAGTTAGTTTTAGCAGTGAAAGCCCAGAAGAGATGAGGAGCAGCACTGAGCGTGATGAAGCTCGGCCTGGAGACCTCCAGTGGTGTGATCAGAGACAGACGCAGCCACACACCCTCCTGCTGTGAGCAGACACTGGACTAATAGTGGAATAATGCAGGAGTTCATTTATGAAACACCCAGCGAATGAAACGCTATGAATCCCTGGACTCTGCAGGAACACATTAGGCAGCGCGCAGTAATTCTCTGTTCAACTTGAGTGCAGCCGGTGCTTCCATTAAAGGCCCGTGTGCCGTTTGCTCTGTAATTACTACAGTACAGCAGCTAGGAGCGGTCACTGCTAATGTTCACTGTGTTAAAGTGGCTTAAAATACAGTGAGCTCAGCGCGGCTGTTTCTCAAATGACCAGCGCATCAATAATGCAGCAGCAGGAAGAACGACTGGTTTCTCTCCACAACTGGACTAATAAAGCTCCAGTGAAGATTCTACCTCTCCACTGCGATTTGTTTCATTCATGTATTTTTATGCTTTTGATTTGATGGAAACAGTCGATGAAGGAAACAGAACGACGTAAAGAGATTAATGTTTAAATACAAATACGTTGGACCCGACTGACGCTGATATAAGGTGGAAAAAAGTTTCAGATACTAACTTAGATGTCGTTATCAAAACCAAATATAAATGTAATCTTGATATTTTACAGTTTAACCATAAACTTTATTAATAACTATAAATAAATAAAAAACACAAATGCGACCAAATATACAAAAAATATAATTTGTGGAGATTGGTACGGGGCTGTTTGATTGTTTGTCGTAGTTCTTTTATTTCATCTTTATTTTTAAACTGTGGATCTTGAACTTTACTTCCATTAGAATCAGACGATCAATTTGAATGTGAACACATCATTTCCTGAGTGATTTCTGTCCGTCATCGTCCTTGTCTCCGTCGTCCTGAGTCCCTGCGAACAGACTAAAGCAGATAAAGGAGAATGAGACGCTTTATTCTGGAAGATTCTCAAACACCGATGTTTAAATCCCCGGCAGCTCCGAGTGGCTGTTCAGATTTCTGCAGTGATGTTCTAAAGAAACGTCCCATGTCTTAATAACTGTAATAGCTTTAACAGTTCCCAGCTTCAGAGCGAGGAGCTGCTCTTTCATAATGAAGCCGGCAGCAGTTAATCCTCAGAGAAAAGGTTTCCCCAGTAAGGAGGGCACAGGTTCCAGTTCTCAGCCGGTGGTGGAATAAAGCGACGAACAAATCAGGGCCAAGACGACATTAGCCCCACGCCAGCAGGACGCCCACTTCCCATGAAGGCCAATTACTGTTCCTCCACTCAGGTGGCCGAGGGTTTCCTCCACTTCCACTGGCTGTTTTCATGTGAGGTTAAAAGAGGTGCGAGGAGGAGACGAGTTTTTACCTCCACAAAGGAGCCGACACGTTTTCTTTCTCCTCAGCCAGCTGCTGCATAATGAGCCTGTCCGGCCTTAAGAGGAAGCATTAGCAGTCCGCGGCTCGCTATCTGTGACACTTCACTGCCGAGGAGGAGGAGGAGGAGGAGGAGGAGGAGGAGGAGGAGAGACGTTTTCTCTTTGAAGAAAATATCAGAATCATTTGATATTTCCTGCTCATGGTGTTCATGAGCTGCATCACGACTCAGCAGTTTGTCTCCTGCTGGGGTCAGTGGGTTGTTCTCCTAGGTCAGTGTTATATCTGTTGGGATGTAAAAATGATTTGTGCTTCGTTATAATAGTTTTGGATATTAATGAGTATTCAGAATAATAATCAGGTGACAACACATTGTTCATTATCCACTTTGTTATCCACTTAATGAATTTGGAGGTGAGATTAATTTGTCTTGTTTGCTGCTCAGATTTGTTATTTGTTGTCGGACAGAAAACTTTATAAAAATATATTTGCTTAATTCAGGTGAAGCTGCTGATACCATCATGATGTTACCGTGGCAACCACACAAAGCCCTTTATTCATTTTTCCATTCAAACAGGAAGACTACTACACCCCCCCCCCCCCCCCCCCCCCCCGTCTGACAACACACCCACGTCAGACTAACTTCGACCGATTGATCGTCTGAAGTTTTTTTTTATTCTGTTTGGTTGTTTAAACAGATCATGATCTGAATATTAGCTTCGTGACAACGTGCCTAATGTTTGAACTGTACTCAGAGACAGTACTTCACTGATGCAGTATTTTTACAGTACTTCACTGATGCAGTATTCTTACAGTACTTCACTGATGCAGTATTTTTACAGTACTTCACTGTGGTGCCGCCTGAGCAGCGTCCGGCCGAATGTCGTCATCGTGCTGTGTCACAGTCACAGTGTCTCTGAAAGGCCTGATTAAAAAAGAGGGGGTGGGGCTGGGGGGGGGGGGGGGGGGGGGGGGGGGGGGGGGGGGTCCTTTAATCTATAATAGAACAGAAGTTATCATTATTGTTAAATAATGCACAGCAGCCACCAGCATCAGGTGTTAATAACTTATTGAACAGAGCAGCTTCCACTGACCTGCCTCTGGGCCCATACCACACCTGAATGTGTGTGTGTGTGTGTGTGTGTGTGTGTGTGTGTGTGTGTGTGTGTGTGTGTGTGTGTGTGTGTGTAGACAAAGGCCACTGTAATATCAGGCTGAAAAGCCCAGGAGCAGCAGCACAGAGGGATTTCAACCTGTTGTGTTTCCTCTCTGCAGCAAAGTAGTGAAGTATTCTCCGTCTCCTTTTGTGTTTATTCACATTTGTTTTCATTACATCATAAAAAGCTCAAATCTTCCTCAGCTTGCTCGTAAGAGTTCAGATCAGTTTTACTCTTAAACCTCGTCTCCGACCTAATGAATATTTCACAGGTTCTGTTCTGTTCGCTCTCTCTTCTGAGTATTAACTTTTATTTTACTGATGCAGGAACCATCACAGTTCTGAGTTTATCATTATCATAGTTTAATATACAATATACTGATGGTTTGAGGGTTTTAGTTCGAACAAGGTTTCTCTTCACGTCATGCTAAGTGTGTAGAGTTAGATGTGAGGTGGTCCAAACGTTTAGTTCATAACAATCCTCACCAGTGAAGAAGTGCATGTGTGAATTTGTCCGAGTGATTTAACCATCAGGTGTTGGTCTGTTAACAAAGATGGTGGACGACTCTTCAAAAGAATTAAACCACAACATCTCAAACACAAATGCTTCCACAAATGGATGGATGTTACTTTTAGTTTGGTTCATGGCCCATCTGCTAACATGGAGAAGGTGGGGTGTATGACCTATACCGCAGCCAGCCACTAGGGGGCAGTCAAGAGGATTTGGCTTCACTTTTGTGAGCTGTGGTGTCGTCCATCTTTGTTTCCAGACTCTGGTCCAGAGTCGTGTTGGTTGTTGCTCCTCAGTGACTCCGCCTCCAGTGACTCCGCCTCCTAACATCTCGGCTCCTGTCACTCTGAACACTAAACGTCCCGTATAAAAAATCTATTTGTTGGACGGCTTGTAAATTGAAAGCTTAAGAGACGGTTTCCTAGCAACTGTTGCCCGGTTGCCAAGCCCAGTATTACTGCCAATTATGGTGGGCAGGAGAAATTGGTGTCCTCCTTCTTCCCCTCTCCTCATCTTCTTCTTCTTGAACGTCCCTCCTGTTCCTCCCAGAAGCGAGTCGGCCTTCACATGAAGATCTAACACTGTGGATATCTCCGGCTTCAGCACACATGAAGGAAACGTGATCAAAAGACATCGGGCAAACACAGAAGCAGAAATCTTTCCACTTCCTCGTCTCGTCTGTAATCGAATAAATCAAACAGGCGTTTAAGACGTTTGATTTATGTTATTACAGACGGTCACATCATCATCCAGTCGCTCACGTCACCGGCTTCGCTCGCTGGCTCATTTTCTCAAAACGTGATCCAGAAGTTTTGTAGCACAGAAAAAACACAATGAAATAAAAAAAGTGCAAACAATCCCAGAGTTAATCCATTTTTTTTTTTTTGCAATTAGATTTGAGCAGACGTGTTTTCAGTCCCACATAGCTGCTGGGGGGACACTGATGAAAACTAATGCTGTAATTCTGCTCAGATATTGCCACCTGACTATTAGATTCTGCCCTTTCTCTTGTATGGGGGCCAATGAGCTTGGTAGTTAACCGAATTAGCTTTTGTGTGTTATTGCTTTATGTTCTCACCCAGAGGACAGTTTCAATAATCAGGCGAGGGGGGGTGGGGGGTGGGGGGGGATGAGGATGAGACACGAGGGATGGGTGGGGGGGGGGGGGGGGGGGGGAGATCACCAGCAAGCAGGCCCACATGGTCCTGATGCAGCTCAGTGACGGAGGACGAGCTGCAGAGGAACATCACAGTTTCATTTCGATGTTTCTTATGTTTCACAGACGATGGAGATGTTGAATTAAACTGGTTCCAAAGTCTCAACCGGACAAAAGTAAGGTCAAACTTTCCCTGATCACAAACTCTCCTTGGATTCTGAGCAGGTGTCTTTCATAGAAGAAGAAGGTGAAATAATTAGTACTTTAAAATGTTAGAAGGAAAATTGCCTTTGTCCGGCTTTTGTAGACTGTGAATAAAGATGGACGACACGTCTCCACTTCCTCTCCTGCAAAAATGAAGCTAAGATATCCTGGATGCAGGCGCAGCCATGTTGCACTTCTGAGTCTGTGCAGTCGTAACTGTGGTGTGGAGCCGCGGTGTCCAGTTTCGACCAATCAGGAGTCAGTCTCAGCTGTCAATCATGACGTCTCACCCTGTCGACTGCGTCCGAATAAAAAGTGTGACCAAACACACTCCTGATGACCACACCTGGTCCTCAGAGACCTTTACAAGACGCTACCCGTGCTCATTAAAAGTCACTGGAGACTCAAAGTCAGTTTCAGTGCAGATCACTACGTTGATTAGTGGGTAGGGATTTAAACACAGTGTTTATCAGTGGATGTTGTTTTATTAGGGAAATATGTCTGACACCAGTTTCCTCCAGATTCTGAACCATCCAGGCGTTTGATCCAGTTATTGTGGAGGAAACTCTACTCTTCCACTTCCTGTTGAACTGTTGAAGAAGCAGCATCAGTTCAGTCCACAGACACGTCAGCTGTTCACAGGATGAAGAACTTCCGCCTGTTCAGGTGAACACGGCTCGTCGTGGAAAAACAGGTGGAAAAAAAAACCATCCGATTTTAGGTCGTGTGGCAGCTTGCTGGCCGACAGGAAGCTTCACTGAGACCTTCCAGCTCAGAGCTGTCATCGCTCTGCTGCGACCTCAGGGCGACGCTTCGACAGCTCCTCGCCGAGCCGGAGGAGGATAAACAGCGAGCTGGAAACCTCGCAGACAACCTCTCACCTTAAAAACACACCTGAGGTGGCAGCCGGGGCTCCTCCGAGTCAAACGGCATTTTAATCTGGCTGCGAGGCCCGTCAGGCTCACTGTAGTCGGCCGCCACGCCGGGAGGCATTTTAATCATGCCGGGGACTGTGTGAAGTGGCGGGGCCCGGGGCTAAGGAGCCGGGGCCACCGGGGTTCAGATTGTGTTCAGATTCCCTTCAGATGCTCGAGCTGACAGCGCGCTGGGATAATGTCTGGATAATGAGACTTCTCATTACACAGCCAGGGGGGAACTCTGCGTTTTGTCCCCGCTGTCGGAGACGTGCAGCCGGGTCACGACTCGTGTCGGCCTGAAGACGAGCGCCCGCGTGCGTTATTATGTGCGGGCTGCCGCCTCGGAGCCGCCGCCCTCTTGTTCCAGTTGTTCCAGTTTTCAGTGAGGACACGGAGTCGGAGTAATCACCCCCAGTTCAAAGCGGCTGTGAAACAGGAAGGGAAGGCTGACTGTCGGCCGGGAAGCTCCAGACTCGGATGGAGTCAGAGGTTCAAAGATCAGACACTTCCTGTTTCCTGAATCCAGCCTTCAGAGCTGCTGCTGCCACCAGGGGGCGCTGCAATCAGAACATCGCAAACTTAAACCTCCACAGTTTCAACCCAACGTGAAACTGCCAGTGTTAGTTTGACCCGTTTCAACGTGAATGAGAATCAGAGTTTATTACCTTCACACACAGGTCTGTAAATAAAGTTATGCTTTTTAAAATGTATAATTCATCCTTTTGTGCAGTGTTTACAAATTCAACAAAAATCATGAGGAATTGTAAAATCAGATCTCAGTACTTTTCCACGTTTAGATTAGTTTCTTGCTTTGTGTTAAACAGGCTCTGGAGCCGTTAAAGGTGCCGAGAGTCGTCGAGTTGTTCCTCTCCATGATTCCTGCTGAGAACAACCTTTTGTCCTGATATTTCCCGTCTGGATTTACTGACTTGTGCTGTGACCATACTCGAGGTTTTATGGAGTTTAATGTGAGTCTACAAACTTTTGTCTCTGCAAAGCAGAAACAAAGTCAGATTCTCTCCCAGCTTTTAAACTGGCTGGAATCGTCTGTGTCTTCCAGATCAGTGAACTCCCGTCTGCTGATCCTGACGAGATAAACTCAGCATCTGTGAACTGGGAGCTGCAGAGGAGATGAAGCGACTCTGACCCGTGTGATGTTGTTTTCTTTCTCTTTCCGAGGCCTCTGCTCTCGCCGCTCGGCTCGGAAAGAGGAAAATAATTACTGCGGTCGCGGCTCTGGTCACACGGCAGCTAAACGCCGCAGCTTTGTCAACCATTTTTCAGAGCTAATGTTTGCCGAGGCAGAAGGTCAGCGCTCCGGGCTCGTTACTGGAAACAAAAGAAAAACAGCCCATTGATAAAGTGAAAGTTGCTCTGTGATAAATCAATGAGCCACAAACAGTTTGGTTGTTTTCTCATGTGAAGCCTCTTATTGACACGTCCACAGCTCATTATATAGATGAGTTGTTTGTAGATGGTTAAAATAAAGCTGCGACATGAATTATTCAGCATATTAAAATCCATAATTCTGAGCCCACCATTGTGATTAATTAATGAGCTTCTGAATGTGAGATGAAGATTTATTGTCTCAGACCTTGCTGCAGGTGGAGGCCGTGTTAATAATTCAGAGATGAAACTGGCAGAGTGAGAACGTTCAAATAAGAATAATAAAACTCCTGGTGTCTCTATTCCAGACTTTCTTCATGCAGCTGGCAGGTGAGACGACCGGGCCTCGCACATCATATCACTGCAGATGAAATATTAAAGAGCAGACTGAGTTTGTATCCGCAGCAGTAGACGAAGCCGCCGGAGGAAACGGGGAGATGGATGTGTGTTTGCGGAGCCGAAGCTCAGACGCAGAGAATCGTTCTGATGAGAGAATCTGAGACGATCTCTGGGTGACGCTGCGGCGGAGCGATGACGTCAGAGACGTGCAGCAGGCAGCAGGTACGATGGACTCTCATAAAGAGCTGAGGGGAAACAGCTGCTCTGTTCCAGCAGCAAGGAAAACGAATTCTAATTCATTCTGACATTTGCAATAATGTAAAATACTCCA
The DNA here is from genome assembly GCF_009819705.1 of Hippoglossus hippoglossus. Taxonomy (NCBI): domain Eukaryota; kingdom Metazoa; phylum Chordata; class Actinopteri; order Pleuronectiformes; family Pleuronectidae; genus Hippoglossus; species Hippoglossus hippoglossus. The sequence goes on from NC_047160.1 coordinate 26,899,892, forward strand.
ACTGCAGCCTTCAGCCGCTGAGCGCCGTGATACCTTTTGACCTGAAACGCACGGTGCGAGTCTGAATCCACTTTTGTCAGGTCAATGGAGGAGAGGATGTTTTTCTGTTTCGACGTGCAGAAACACCAGAAGGTTGAACTGGTGAGAAGCTTCTCTGCAGAGGAAACGGATGAAACCTGACTGTGACGTGATCTGAGCTCTGATGCACGAGTATCAACCCACCGTGACGTCACCCGTCTGGCATCTTGTTCAGCGCCATCTTGTCTTCACTGTCTGGACACAGAGTCTACGTACGTTATGGATCCAGGCTTTGGGTGAACGTCGGGTTAAGGTGCAGAGAACCCGGCCATGCTCCACCTGCAGCATTCAATCAACTCATAACTTTATAAACTTGCTTTAAGGGAAAAGTACACAAAGAAAAAATAAAGTTTCATATTTGAAAAGAGTTTAGAGTTTTCGATAACAGTTATGGATCTAAGGTTGTGAATCATTGTTATTATTTTATTGTTGACTTCATCTTTTCTCTTGTTCGTGTTGATAAACCTCAGTTTAATATCATACTGGGAAAGTCTTAACTTAAAAATGATATGTTTTCCTTCCTCCGCTGCCTTTTTCTGCTCTTTACTTCTGAAAAGACACGATGATGAAAGATTCTCGTCTCTTTGATTGCTATGATTGTTTATTAGGAAAGAATTTCGGTGGCACTTAAACCAAGTTTCTTCAGTTTTTCGTGGAGCAGGTGGGCGCAGAGCTGGAGTCGTCCAATCTGAAATCTTCAGAGGACAGACACATCATTTAGTGTCTGGAAGAGAGACGCAAAAAGTGAGCGGAGATGGCAAATAGATAATGAGACGGCTAAAAGCTTGATCTTAAGAATAATTTGCTTCTCCAGCAGCACGGCCTCGAGTGGGGAAACCGTTAATCAAAGGTTAGAATGAAATAAACTTTGTTCAAAGATCCTTTTCCCCAAACATTTAAGACTTGGAGGGCGAGAAGGGCAGAGGGAAAAAATCCAATTATTTTCCTCTTTTATCACTTCACTTGTTACAAATAAGACACGCTTTCTGAGAGGCAACACAGTTTAGTTTTATAATTGCTGTTTTACCACCTGCCAGTTCAGCTAACAGTCACTCTGTCTCCGTCCTCCTGGTCCCGGCTCTCCAGCCCCGATCACCAGCCGGCTCCAATTAGAGCAGCGCTGCTTCTGACCGGGACAAGCTGTTGACTGGTTATTAACCCACAAACACAGAACGAGCAGTAAATATAATGTCTCATGTTGTTTTTAAAGAAACCTGCTCTTCAACCTTATTAGTTGTTCACAAGTCTCCCTGTCTCCTCCTCAGTCAGACGTCGTGTGGGCGACGAGACGGACATGTCGGCCATGTTGGACACACTGTCGAGGAAAAACATTCAATCCTGATCATTTCATATCATCTGTTCTCCACTCACGTACTTTACCTGGAAATACTGCACCTGCTGTATTTATGGTTCCCAGAGGATGAACCCTGCAGATCATTGTTACCTTCTTTTCCTCTGAAGAAACCATCAGGTTTCCACTAGGACACAAGATTTATCATCAAATCTCCTGCTCACATTCCTGCTCTCCTGAGGATGAAGATGAACAAACTCCGTGTACTTCACTGCCACCAGGAGAGACCCCTGGTGTGTGGTTTAGAGACTTTGTTGACGTGGTGAAGCACAGAGGCATCATGGGAGAAGTAGTCTTCATTGCTGTCAGCTCAAACATCCAGATGTTGAGAAGCAGCAGCTTCACGTTAAAAACCCCAAAGTGAAGCCAAAGCATCTCGATCGCCCCCTGGCGGTTGTCTGCTGTATGGGTCATAGTCCCCCCCCCCCCCTCCTCCATGTTAGCAGGTGGGACGTGGACCAAACTCACACTAATTACCAAGACAGACGAAGGCGAGGGAGGTGTCAATCAAAGCTCAGCCCCTCCCGAGTGGAGGACCAATCAGGTGAAAGAGTGGAACCAGTCTCTTCACGTTCTGTTCTTGGAGGAAACAGGTTTCTGTGTATGTGCACTGACTTGAACTTGACTCCATCATCTGCGGACCATGTTCTTCTCAGATGAAATGTTACTTCACATTATGGTTTCGACAGAGCCGGCGACTCGCTCTGTTCAGATATAATGGATTTAAGAAGTCGTCTTGTCTTCGTGCAGGATGAAGCCCTGCGGCAAAAATCAAATCAACTCACTTTACCTGCAGCTGCTTCGTGACTTTTATTTCCCCTGTTCGAACCGGAGCTGTGAAAATACGCTCACATGTTACACGTTTACTCCGGAGTTTGGAAATGAAGTCCTGGGGGGAAATATGGGGACTGATCACACGAGAGGGGAGAATAATAATAAACTGAGGAACTTGTCTGATTCAGTGTGAGCACAGAGAGCCGAGCACTGGATGTTCCCTCAAAGCAAATTATCAAAAACAAACAGAAACCAATAACCAGTTACACCCCCCCCCCCCCCCCCCCCCCCCCCACACACACACACACACCCCTCCACCTCCAACATGTAAAAATGTCTCTCGGTGGCGTCGACACCCTGCAGCCGCGAACCCCTGAAAATATGGAAAGAGAAAAGAACATCAACAAACATTGGGAGGGAATTTCACCGTGAGGGTGAAAATGAGAAACGACATAATAAAGCGATTCTATTAAAAAGCCATCTGACCGTTAATAAAAGTAATGATTTGATGAGAACGTCCTGTCGCAGAGCCAGAGGCGGCGCAGGAAGAGGAGGAGGAAGAGGAGGAGGAGGAGGAGGAGGAGGAGGAGGAGGAAGAGGAAGAGGAGGAGGAGGAGGTTTTATTTTCATGCTCAGACGTTGCAGAGAAGGGAAAAAACGAGACAAAGTGGCGTGTGTGTGTGTGTGTGTGTGTGTGTGTGTGTGTGTGTGTGTGTGTGTGTGTGTGTGTGTGTGTGGTGTGTGTGTGTGTGTGTGTGTTGTAACATAAAAAACAATTGCTGCCTCTCCCATCTCTAACTTAATGAGATTTGGTGGCTGCTGCTGCTGCTGCTGTGGCCGAGGCCCAGGTATTATTTGTTGTTGGAGGTGATGGCAGGATTGGATAAAACACATATCTCGCAGCGAAGCGTCGACTTTCTCATCTGCTGCAGAATATCAGACTCACCTTCTGTCAGTCTGAGGCTCCATATGCTGCATGCTGAGAGACACGCGGCCAGGGAGGAATTTACATTTCAGATACAAATCCAGAGACAAACACCGACACCGGCGTCTGGGAACCATGTGATTCCACAGAAGCTGCTTTATGAACCACACCCTGAGTTTGTTTGTGTGTCTCTTCTCAAACCTTCACACATCAACAACACTCCTGTTCCGCGTCATTCCACTTGTGAGGTCAGGTTGGTTCAGCAGGATGATCCAGACGTCCCTCTCACGCTCTCCAGCTCCTCCTGGTTGGTCCTGATGGGATATCTAGTCCCTCTAGCTCTGGGTCTATCATCTCCCAGGTGGACGTGCCCAGTAAACCTGAAGGAGAGTCAGCTCCTTTAAGTCCGAGGCCGTGATTCTCTGCTGGAAACCAGTTCTTCCCAAAGTGAAGGAGTAAAGGTTTCCCGGGTTTGGTCACGAGCTGCATGGTGAATCAAATGAAACTGGATTCACACCTCAATGCGATCTCATTTCTAATTGAGGATTTTACTCTTCTATTTATTCTCCGAGCTGAAACCCACCGGGGAAATAAAGTGAGTGAGAGACAGCAGCAGATTAGTGGAGAACAGTTTGTGTAAATGAGAAATAATCTTTTAAAAAGTACAAAATTAATCCAAAAGAAAAATCCGCTGATGAAGGGAGAGAATCTTGATCCCGAGTCTGAGCAAATAAAAAGCGCACAACTCTGTGTCCTCTGCACAAACTGTAGATGACACATTACTCTGTGAGTAAATAGACACACACTTGTCTTTAAGGTTTAATCGTCTGTCTCTTCTCCACCATCTGCCTGTTGTCATTGTCCTCAGTGTCCTCAGGGGACGAGTTGATCGTCAGACTGATGGAACATTTACACTCATCCAACTTTCAAACATGAAAAATGTCAGTGTGAAAAGTCTCGTGTCCTCGTGGATTCATCCGCCGTCTTTTCAAATGGACATTTCACCTTCGGCTGTTTGGCTGTGAAGTGAAAACCCAGAACCTTGAGTCATTCAACGAGCGGCTGGATGTGAATCTGAACAAACAGCAGCAAATACAGAGATCTGGTTCTTTAAGGACCAGAGATGATCCAGGTCCCACATCAATTCATCACTTTATCAATTCATCAATTCATCAATTTATCAATTTATCAATTTATCAATTTATCAATTCATCAATTCATCAATTTATCAATTTATCAATTTATCAATTTATCAATTTATCAATTAGGGGGTAATCCCACAGCATGTTAGCATCCAGCTGTGAGCTCCTCCTCAGCTCTTCATCCTCAGCTCCTCATCCTCAGCTCCTCATCCTCAGCTCCTCATCCTCAGCTCCTCATCCTCAGCTCTTCATCCTCAGCTCCTCATCCTCAGCTCTTCATCCTCAGCTCCTCATCCTCAGCTCCTCATCCTCAGCTCCTCAATCCTCAGCTCTTCATCCTCAGCTCCTCATCCTCAGCTTCCTCATCCTCAGCTCCTCATCCTCAGCTCTTCATCCTCAGCTCCTCATCCTCAGCTCTTCATCCTCAGCTCCTCATCCTCAGCTCCTCATCCTCAGCTCTTCATCCTCAGCTCCTCATCCTCAGCTCTTCATCCTCAGCTCTTCATCCTCAGCTCCTCATCCTCACTCATTCATCCTCAGCTCCTCATCCTCAGCTCCTCATCCTCAGCTCCTCATCCTCAGCTCTTCATCCTCAGCTCCTCATCCTCAGCTCCTCATCCTCAGCTCTTCATCCTCAGCTCTTCATCCTCAAGCTCTTCATCCTCAGCTCTTCATCCTCAGCTCCTCATCCTCAGTAGGAGAGATGTCTGTTCAGAGGAAGGTAAAAAACCCGTCTGTTATCGTGATGAGAAAAAATCGTATCTGTACTTTGAGACTTTTAG
>NC_047160.1:26907443-26939943 GCF_009819705.1 Hippoglossus hippoglossus
GGAGGGAAAAGGGGAAACGGCGCCTTAAGTGAATTTAAAAATGCAGGAATAATTACACATATACTGCAAACTAATTAAGAAAGCTGTGAACTCTGCGGCCTCGTTCCTCCAGCGGCAGTGATTACACGACTCATATTTCTTCTGCTGCAAACGGAGAGAAGCAGAACTTCATGAAAATGGACCGGTGACATCACACATGGACCTAATAAAAAATATTAAAAGGAAGAAAGTCAGACTCGAGTTACTATTTCAAAGTCGTCATATTAATTGTGTTGGGAGGAAAGGAAAGTCTGTCTGCTAAGAAACATGGATATTTTTATTATTCATGGATGTAATTTATATCCGGAGGAAGATGAAGACGAGTCCAGAGTCCGGCCAGAATAAAACTTATATGATGATGGAGGATAATAATTATCATGATTATTATAGATAAAACCAGAGCAACAAAAACGTGACGATGGGAAAGAAAAGATCAAATTAATCTGAGAAACAAAGTGAAAATAATATAAACATATAAAAGTCTTAGATTATTAGTTATTCACGTCTAAAGTTGAATCCCACCTCGTTTGTTTCAGACCTTTTGTACAGTTCTGACTTTCAGACCTGTCTCGAGTTCTTTTGCTTCCCAGCTGTGAACGTTCTGTCTCGCTCTTCATGTGCTGACGTCCTGCTCTTCTTCATCGTTCATCGTGATGAAGCTGCTGAGGCTCAGTGTGAAATAAACCAGATTTAACTTCGGCAGCTCAGTCGAAACCACCATGAAATACCTCGTGTGATGATGTTGTGATGCAGCGAGGGATCGTGGGAGTTGTTTCCTTCATTAGTAATATATTAAAGTTGTATTCACGTTAAGTGAAGTTAGAGACGATTACAGTGAAGTGACGAGCAGAGGGTTTTTCCTTTGTCGTCTGTTGTGCGACGTGACAGACGAATGAAAACTGAAACTGGATTTCTCTGGTTTGAACGTTGTTGGAAACCTCTTGGATAATGAAAGAGTCAAACAAGTCAAACACATGAAATAGATCTAAATGTTTTTAGATATTTTAATGAATAACAGATTTATTTCTAAACCTTGTTGTCTTGAATCCTCCAGATGAACCGTCCTCAGCTGCTCTGAACGTGACCTCGTCCGTCTGACTCTTCTCACTGGTTCATGTCCTGTAATGGAGTGACTTGTTAAATGCTCGTTCCGGAGTGCGTGGGAATCCTCAGTAATTCCTCTCGTCACCGAGCGACACGAGGGGGACGGAGTCTGAGACAACAAAGACAGGAACACCGAGAAGAAGAAGAGAGCAGGAAGAAGAGGGGAAAGGTTTTAAGTCGGCCTGGATTCGTCTTCCTCTCTTTGTGCCGTCAAATCTGCCGAGTGGATTATCCCAATCTTCCAGCTGCTCTTCAAAGTCAACCCCCCCCCCCCCCCCCCCTGCTCTCCAGTCCATCTTCTTCTTCCTTCGCTTCTTAAAGCTGCACTGGTTTTATCAGCTGCTGTATAATTTAACAAAATCCTCCACAAAGACCTCAGCAGCGACTTACAGGCCGAGGACTCACAAAGAGAAACACACAGAGAAGCTGCGCCGCCGCACAAATATGCAAACTACCACTTGTGCCGGATAAAATGAGAATTGAGAGCAGCCGCAGCGTCGTGCCCCTCGTTTCAGTCTCTAAAGGCCGGGGTCGCTCTTATCCGAGGTTTGAGTGGCGGAGCGAAGGTTTTCACTGGAGGACGACGATGTCTCCGAGGAGGACTGAAGACTCGTTCAGCTCATGGTCGTCCACGAAGGGTTGAGTGGGCGACAGCTGGAGACTGAGGGTCGTTGTCAAGACCGAAGAAGAAAGGTTGGGCTCCAGCGACTGGTCGAGCAGAACTGACAAAATCTTCGAGTTTCTACTTTCACCTTCGTTCTTCTTCAATACTAATACGATTTTTAAAAGTAATTTCTGAAGACAGACACTCGTCTGAAGTCTGTGTTGTAAATCAGAGCGGATTAAATCCTCCGCAGAGTTTCTGTCTTTGGTCATAAAACCAAAAGAGTCGGAGCTTAGGTTCCTTCACAGATTACAGATGTTTTTATTCCACACAAGGTTTATAAGTTTGGATAAAACTTAAATCGGTGATTCTCATAAGACGCAAAACTTTAAACAACTTGTTCCAAAGACAAATTAAACCCGTTAATACACATTATTCTCAGAGTCTTGGTCGTGGAGCATAAACACTGGAAATGTCCGAGTTTCATTTAAAGGTTTTTACAAATTCTGAGGTCATGAAAAATTTAAACTCTGAACCTGTCAGAAAAAATGTCACCACAAGAAAAACGATAGTTTGTAAAATGTCCTAATTATTTGGATTTTTCACAGTGAATTTATTTGAGGTTTGATATTTTACAGTTTAACCATAAACTTTGCTATAAATAACCATAAATAAAAAGAAAACACAAATACAGCCAGATATGTATAGAACTTGAATTGAGAAAATAAACACATTTTTCTTACATTAAATCTGAATATAAATACACACACATCTGTTGTACATTTTTTATTCTGTAAAATAAAAGTTTGTTTAAGGCTCATGTCGATATTATCAGCCAAGAGATAAATACAAAGATAAAATACAAAACAGACAAAATCACTGATACAAATATATAATAGTTTTTAACAGTTAAGTTAAATATTATAAACAAAATAGAAAGAAGCCATGTTTCCATAACGAATAACAGATTCTGTCTCTTTTGTACAATGACACAGAGGAATTTATTGAATTTACATCTTAATTCCACAAACTAACTTTGTCTCAGGTTGTTGTGCTTCACTTCAGCAGGACTTCACCTTATAAACCATGTGTGAAGTGAAAGTTACATTCAAGTCCAACATGAGAGTTCAATCTAAATTTATCTTTGTAGTTTTGAAAGATGTTGTTGAAATATCAGATATTTCATTGAACCTTTTGATGTTAGACTTTATAAATGTCTCTGTCTCAAACTGATCCAGAAACACATCATTAAGAGTAAATCCACATCGCCAGCAGCTGGCGTTCAGAAAACCACGGGACCTCGGTCTGATCAGAGCTCGAGCACCTTCACTCCGACGCCTGCGTCCCTGCGACGCCGCTGGAGACACTGAAGTGACAGAGCCCCGCCGCTAATCCGGCGTTAGCGAGGTAGTGCTTCTGCTGGCGTCTCCCAGCTGGAGTAAGTACCTGCTCACACCTCGGAGATAAGCAGCCGAGAGCCGCGGCTTTACCGTCTTTCCTCCACGACTTTCACCCTAATTAACTCCATCTCACAGACGGAGCTCGAGGCTGAACGTTAGGAGGTCTGATGGTTTCACCACCAAATGCTTCTGGAGAGACTTTCTGTTGAGTGTGGACTTGAGGGGGTGGGGGGGGTTCTCTGGAGGCCTGACATGATTCCCAGGAGAAGAAGTTGAGGTGTTTGTCCTCAGCTGATTCCTGTTGCTGCTGGAATCACTGGAATCTGTGATGTTGATGTAAACCTGAGTCTTTAAGAGTCACAATCACAACTTTACACCTAAGGACATTTTAAAATTCATTCACTGATCAGGATTTCCTGATCGGACATAAACTCTGACAGGAGCTGATTCTGCGATTTAAGGATGAACATTCATGGTTTCACTTCTTGGAAATGACCCAAAACGTTAAATTCATTCTTCCGTGACATCTCTGAGGATATAGTTTAGGTAACAGGAATGTAAAGTAACGTGCAGCTCTACATGCCACATGAAGGTTGTGTGAGGTTCATTTGTACAGATTGTAATGTATAATATTAAATGAAAGGAGAGAACATACATGTCTCACATTGATCTTCAGGATTAAACCAAATACTTTTACTGTAGCTCACAAATACAGGAAGAGCCGCTTCACTTTCTGTTGAACATCAAGTTGTGTGTCAGCAGAACAATGTTGGATGAAGATGAAAAGAGTCTGGATCACTTTCTGTGACTGTTTCCACTTTGAACTGATTGACTGTCGGTCTCGAACCTCTTTGTCCACATCAGGTCACAAAGCTGCTGCTCCACATGCGTCACTGTGGCTGAGAGGGACGAGACTGTTTCTCACTGAAACCACAGTTACACCCAGGGATATTTGACTATTGAGCCAATACTGTAAGAACGAATATTCAGTTTCACAGCCTTTGCTCTCTGACAGCAGGACACAATAAGGTTCTTCGTGGTTTGATAATGTTTCCAGAAGTTTTATAACTTAAAGAATGTTCCCTTAAATGTGTGCACATGTGTAGGGTAATATGAACAGATCCGACTCAGTAGAACCCTGCTGCTGCTCTGAGGATGTATTTCAGGACCAAATGAAAGTGTCATAAAAACAGAGAGAGAAACAAAATGAGTTTATGATGGAGGTTTTTAATTCCTATATGGAAACGTGTGCTCTGCAGTGTTGGACGGGGATTCTTTCCCCGGCGTCTAATTTTACTTTATTTTATTTTTTCCACAGCGAGCTTTTAAATTTAGAAAGCTCATGTGTAACGGGGCAGCCGGGGAATTGAACCCTCACAGAGGAGAAGGGAAAAGCTTCAGATCCTTTATGAGGCGGAACAGTTGATGTAGGACACGACTCCCCAACAACAACCCCCTCCCCCCACAGGGGCTCCGAGGCCTTACTTAAATAAACTACTCACCATCTTTCCCAGTATGCTTCTCTGGATGGAGGGGCGGAGGTTTCGGGGGGGGGCCTGGGAGACCAGTTAGGGCACATAACCGTCCCAGTTCCCCTTCTCCGATCCATTAAAACCTTCCCTCTCTCTCCCTGCATCTCGTCCTCTGCAGCTGCTGCTGATGCTCAACAACGTCTACGACCGCTGCCGCCACTGGCTCGCTGCCTAATGGCCGCCATGAGAGGAGACCAAAACAAAACAAAGCAGGAACACTTGAGATCCTCCTCCTCCGGGCCTCTCGGGGGCCTCTCGGGGGCCTCTCGGGGGGGCCTATCAGGGGCCTCTCAGGGGGGCCTATCAGGGGCCTATCAGGGGCCACTCAGGGGGGCCTATCAGGGGCCTCTCGGGGGCCTATCAGGGGCCTATCAGGGGCCACTCAGGGGCCTCTCAGGGGGGCCTATCAGGGGCCTATCAGGGGCCTCTCAGGGGCCTCTCAGGGGCCACTCAGGGGCCTATCAGGGGCCTATCAGGGGCCTCTCAGGGGGGCCTATCAGGGGCCACTCAGGGGCCTCTCAGGGGCCTCTCAGGGGGGCCTATCAGGGGCCACTCAGGGGCCTCTCAGGGGGGCCTATCAGGGGCCTATCAGGGGCCTCTCAGGGGCCTCTCAGGGGGGCCTATCAGGGGCCTATCAGGGGCCTATCAGGGGCCTCTCAGGGGGGCCTATCAGGGGCCACTCAGGGGCCCCGCGGGGCCGAGCACAGGGCCTGAGAAACAGGAGGCTGTTGGCGATGCACAAATCTGAGGAGCAGGAAACTGTAAAACTACAGATGAAGAATCACTTCACTGTCCAGTCGTCTTTGTTCTGGACGTTTAAAGTCTTGTTTTCTTCAAACAACGGAAACAAATCCAACATAATCTGATTATTTCAACCTGTTTCTAAAAATAACCAGAGATTAGTTTAATAAAACACAATCCGTTCAAACCTTTCCATCAAGAAAAGGGGAAATATGAAAGATTTCCATCAGTCTCTTTCCTTATTAATAGCATTAAAGTTTTGTACCAACAATAATATGAAGCGTTTAGTTTCAACAAAGCACAAAATTATAACAAGAATGACAAGACAACAAGATAAAGAGACAAGAAAAGCTTCTAATAATAAGAATGATTTCAGATTATTGACTCCGTCGTGTTTACAGAGGGGTTTTAAAGCTGTTAGTTTAATCAGTTTACATTTTTCATAAACAGAAAATGTCTCAAGAGTTTAACTTTTCTCTCTGGACACAATTGATGAAATGAAATGTTAAATTTTTTTGTTTATGAATATTTCTTTCTGTCTTTGGGCTCCTGTATCTTTAGTTCATGGACAACTGGGATTCAATCTATTTTTAATATCTTTCTGGTCTGATCTGTGATTGTGATTCTCTGTAGTGGAGTCAATGGTTTCCTCTTCATCTGAAAAACCTTTTGGATGAGAGGTGGAAAGTCTTCAGACCTGCACTGTAGTCTGGACATGTTCCTGACATGTTCCTGACGTGTTCCTCACATGTTCTGCAGGTTCTGCAGGTTCTGCATGTGAGAACAAATGTCTGAGTCATTGTCTCTGGACATTTTCTGGATCTTCTCCTGCAGCCTCCTAGTAAAATGTCAGAGTGAGTCCATGTGAGACAACAGCAGGACAATGTGTGGAAACTTCTGGACACTTCTGAGTACACGTCTGTAAACAGCTCAGGAAACACACGTACACATGAACAACTACAACTTACAATGACCTGGATGAAAAACAAATATTATATATGTTTGTGAACTGGAACCCAACATTACCCAGAAATTATGATTGAGACATTGTCCATGTGTAGATGATCTCTGACAGAGTGAATGTGTGTCTCTCTTCCTGTCATTGTCAGTAATGAACAACCTGAAGTCTGTGTTCACCTCCATCCGTCTTTCAGGAGGAAATCACGTTCCCCCAGTCTGGCTGCGTCCGGCCCTGATTGGCCGATCAGACGCCCGACGGGGTGTGAGCGGCGTTCAGGTGCCTGCGCCCGGTTCTGTCACACGGACTCATCCAGAGAGACGCATGCAGCAGGAGGAGAAGTTTTACAGCTTCATTTGTTGGCGAGGACAAATCGGCCGAGATCTCCCCGGCGAGATTAATGGCACGGCAAATCATGGCTCATGTTGCCGCGGCGACAGGCGTTCCCCGGGTGCCGTTCCCTGCCGCTGCGGCTCATTTAAAAGCCGTATAATCTCTGCGGTGACGGAGACGGAGCGGGGGAAAGCGCATCGCTGGACCAGGACGCCTGACAGCTGCATTAAGGCCTGCCAGGGCCGCTTCACACCCACAGGACCCCCCCACCATCCTCCATCACCCCCCACCCCATCACCCCCCAGCAGGCCTCAGTAACAGAGGAGGTGCTTATGGAAGCTGCTGATCTCCATGGTGATAGAAGATGCTTCCTCCATCAGGATTCTTCATTTCACAAACCTTCAGTCTGCCTCAAACCCTGACGTGATATTTACCACAGTGTATCCATGGCAACAGAGTCAACGTCACAGCAATATACACCACGTGGAGTCGATTCATATATATTTTTATTATAGACATTATTTTTCTCAATTTATCATGAAAACTGTTTTCATGTAGACGATCAAAGTTTTAACGAACTTTACTTGATTTATCACGTCAGTAAACATTCAGGAGTTTCTGTCTCAGTCTCTAGTTTCAAGTCTTCTTCAAACAGCTGATGTTCATTTAGTGAATTATGATCATTTAGAGTCAAACAGACCATAAAGCACAGGATGTGTTGGGGGGGGGGGGGTGGATACCACAGAGTGATTGACAGCTAGTACCGTCCAATGGGTGCAGGTGGCAGGTGTAGGTGGGTGTGTGTGTGTCCTCGAGTTCTCAGTCAGGCTCCACCCCCTTCTCCTCCAATAAGGTTACTTCTGGTTTAACCTTAACCTTTGAGCTCACGGCTACTCCTTCAAATGCAGCCGACAAAAACGTCCTTTACATCCCGGAGCTCCCAAAGATCTGCAGGGGACGGATCCAACATATCCCAGGATGCATTGTGCCCCGGTGACAACGCGTCTGAGCTCTGCGGGTGGCGGAGCTGGTGTCAGTGCAGCGGCTCAGTTTAAGTAATGATGCTACGTTAAGAGCAGGATAAGATGGTGACCAGAGAGGAAATCCTCCGTCACACTTTGGTTCTGACTAAAGGCCTCAGAGGGGTGTGGCCTCGTCTTCAGATGCCACGCCCACAAGGTCAGTAATTTAAAACAAACTGTCTGACGCCTCCTCAGCTTCTCTGCAGAAATAAGAGGTCGGATGTTTGACATCTTTGAATGTTCAGCAGCAGAAACTCTCACAAGTTTGACTCCGACTTCTTTTCTCCGGCATCAGTTCAGGTTTCATGGAAAAAGGTGACGTGCTGCAACGAGCCGGCGTTTTATGACACTAATCAGAGCAAATGTGGTTAGAGATCCAGTTAGAGAGGAATGATTGCTTTTCACGAGCAAAAAACTAAACACTGCTGCTAATGCAGAGCAGAGTTAAGAACAACGCTGGAATAAAGTCTTTTAATTTGCAGTTAAATCAACTTAGTCTTAAATTAGCGAGCGCTCGTCTCGTTCAGCCGGCGGAAACCCCCTCGGAGGAAGAGGAGCAGCGTTCAAGAAAACAAACAAGCTGTTGGAACGTCTGACAGCATCACGGCTCACAGCTGCTCTGTTACCTAGAAACCAGAATCACTCCTCCCAGAATCCCTCCTCGCCATTTCAAGTCAAACTTAAACGGCCAACGCTTTGCAAGGTCGGCGAGAAAAGCTAAGGGCCCAATCAGGAGGTCCCAGCGCTGAGCCTCAGGAACCACACGGCCCGCCAAACCTTCGTCTTCTCTGTCGGCTGAGGACAGGAGGGACGGAGACACCTCAGCCGGCTAATTAAAGAAGTCCAATTAGACGCCGTCAGACGGGTCAGCGAGCTGCCGGAGAGCGCCGCTCCTCCTGATGTTAGAACAGCATCAGACGGTGGTGGGAATCGGACCGCCGTCACCTTTCTTCATCTAATCACAGCACAAACCTCTGATCTTCTTCCTCCCTCCATTGATCCCTCGTCTTTACTCCTCCGTCACTTTTCTAAACACAAGTGAAAGTCAGCTGATTTAAATGTAGCGTGAGGAACAGGACGCCACGCGGGACACGTGACCTCTGAGGTTCATTAACCTGAAACTGAGCAGGCCTTTTTTAAAGAGTAAAGTTCTGAACCTTCTGGATGAAACATTTAACAACATTATTTGATTAAAGGAAAACTGAACGAAATGTACTTGTCACTTGCTACAACTGAGTGAAACATATTTAATATCTTTACCACAATTCAGCCTCAAATTCCTTTTTCCCGTCTTTTAATCGCAAGGCCAATATTTAGCAAAGTAGCTAGCTGTTAGCCTGTTAGCATCGGCACGTGAACCGCAGAGTCGTACATTCGTTTGATGAAAGTCGTTGGTTTGTTGCAGTGAATTAATCATATTAATCGTATCATTAATTTTAATGGCGACGTCGAAGCAACACTTCCTGTCTATGACCAGCCGGGAACTTCAGAATAAAAGCACCAGTGGTTCTGGTTTGTTACATTTCATTATAACAGTATTTAATTAGTTTTGTATTATAACATAAGTTCATTTCATTTGACAATAACTGAATTTTATTTAACTTCAATACAAACATGTGACATGAATCTCGATTTCTTCATCTCACTCTTGTGGGAAAATGTTTTGGCTGAGATATTTTATTCCCCGATCATCAACAACATCTTCACCGGATCAGTGGAAACAAACAAACTGCAGATTTCCAGTCGTATCTGTGATTGATTTGCTGGCATCACGACTGCCGAGGCCTCTTTAGATGTATTTCTGTTGCAGGGTTGATGCTGGAGGGAACCCCGGCCCTCCGCCCGCCCGCCGCCCGCCCGCCGCCGCCGTCAGGAGCGTGGCTGCTGGAGCGTGGCGACAGATTTGTGATTAAACAGCCACTTTGTCATGTGAGAGGACGTAATGCATCAACACAGGTGAGCGTGAAAGCCTGTTGTGGAGTTTATCATCATGACTGCTTCAAAAATTGAAATGGGTTATTTATTGGGTGCCAGTCACGTCAGGAACACACACACACACACACACACACACACACACACTGGCAGATGTGTTTTCCTGTCTGACTGAGGCACTGTTATTATTATTATTATTATTTTCTTGACAGATCGGCCGAGCTGCAAATCTTTAGCTGCAGCCCATTAGTAATCCTCCCCCGCCGTCGCTCGGATGTTTATTATTTCCCAGCAGCAGGACGGATAATTTATGAGGGGAACCTGCTCGTCTACCTGCAGGTTTCGAACAGGATGCAGGTCAGAGCCGATATTAAAGTCATCAAAACCAAATTCACCAAAGTGATTCAGGCAGCGGCAGCGCAAACTAAAGGCGCCGCGTCGATGTCAGAGATTCATGACGGCAATACAAATTCACCAGGAGGAGGAAGAGGAGGAGCGATGGAGGGAAGGATTAAAGGTGTTAGGGACGAGGAAGTAAGAGTGATGCAGACGAGAGGGAAGAGACGAAGAGAGGAGGGAGTCATCTCCGGGGGAATTGAGAAGGATGGAGGGAAGAAGGAAAGGAAATGATTGAGGACGTAAAAGAAAGGTTTGAGTGACATTATGTTTAAAATGTGATGATAAAGGAAGCAAATGATAAAGAGAAGAGGAAAGAGAAGAAAGATGAAAAGGTAGAATTGAAAGTTATAAAAGGCAAATAATAGAAAATGATATATATATAATTCGATCAGATAACGAAAGGGAAGAGACAACTAGGATCTCTGAATTCCTGTTTCAGACATGAACTCGTTCACAATCACAAATAATCTTTGTCCTTCTTCTTTTAAAAATCATATTTTTGAACAAATTACCGTTAAATGGTGCGTTAAATTAAAATTAATAATTTCACAACAAACTTTAACCTGCTGATTTAATTACAAAGTTTACGACGTATAATTGTTTGTTCATTGATTTATTGGTGTAGGACTGTAAACATCATCATGTATAATCCGTACCAATGTTTTCACATTTAACATTTAATTATTATATTAAAATATCATATATTACACTAGCTCTCTAGATATTTTGAGGATCGCTGTAAAACATGTATTTTAAAATCATAATTATAATGATAATAAAGTCTTTTCAGGAGCGTTGTTGAAATGTTTGGCTGCTGCATCAGAAACTGTGTGTGTGTGTGTGCTGTGTGGTGTGTCTGTGTGTGTGTGTGTGTGTCTGTGTGTGTGTGTGTGTGTGTGTGTGTGTGTGTATGTGTGTGTCTGTGTGTGTGTGTGTGTGTGTGTGTGTGTGTGTCTGTGTGTGTGTGTGTGTCTGTGTGTGTGTGTGTGTGTGTGTGTGTGTGTGTGTGTGTGTCTGTGTGTGTGTGTGTGTGTGTGTATGTGTGTGTCTGTGTGTGTGTGTGTCTGTGTGTGTGTGTGTGTGTGTGTGTGTGTGTGTGTGTGTATGTGTGTGTGTGTGTGTGTGTGTGTGTGTGTGTGTGTGTGTGTGTGTATGTGTGTGTGTATGTGTGTGTGTGTGTGTGTGTGTGTGTGTGTGTGTATGTGTGTGTCTGTGTGTGTGTGTGTCTGTGTGTGTGTGTGTGTGTGTGTGTGTGTGTGTGTGTGTATGTGTGTGTGTGTGGTGTGTGTGTGTTGTGTGTGTGTGTATGTGTGTGTATGTGTGTGTGTGTGTGTGTGTGTGTGTGTGTGTGTGTGTGTGTATGTGTGTGTCTGTGTGTGTGTGTGTCTGTGTGTGTGTGGTGTGTGTGTGTGTGTGTCTGTGTGTGTGTGTGTGTGTGTGTGTCTCAGTGGTCTGGGGCCACTAACACATTTAGTTTGGAATCCAGGAACCGAATCACAGACGTTTTGATTTAAAATCCAAAATGTTTAAGATTTTAATGAGAACAAGATTAATTTATTAATTATTAAAGGTTGATAATGAATTAGTGCTGATTTATTAAATAACTGCTTCCATGAGTTTCCAGTGTCATTTGAAACTTTATTGATCACCTCGTGTTTCTGTTGAGCCTCTGTCTGATCCGTGGAGGCGTTGACTCGTGTGATGCGGCGGCGGCGGCGGCGGCGGCGGCGGGTCACAGACGGCGAATGGAAGGGAAGTCGGACAGATGCAAATGAGACCCTGGTTTAAATGGGACTGTTTTTTTATTCATGAAGGATTGATGGAGTCGTGGTGCGGAGGAGATGAATGAAATATGCATGGAGCGGCCGAGTCGCCGCCGCCCGCCGGGACCTATGATTAATATCAGCTCTGTTGTGTGCGGGTTCGATGCTGCAGCGCCGGGCGACTCCATGACCGACTGAAATGGATCTGATGCTGTTCGACCGCACGGTTCAATCCACCGACTGACTCCACTCAGACGTCCTCACGTTCTCAAACATTCAGGACTTTAACTGAAGCTGTCGCTGACAACACTCGGCAGCCATTTTGTTTCATCACAGACTGAAAATAAGCAAACACAGATCTGTTGGTTTTATTCTGGTCGTTTTATCTTGAGAAACAGTGTGTGTGAAATATTTGTTATCTCAGTTCTTAAACTTTTCTTAATGGGATCAAATACATTTCCAGAAACAGGCAAAGCAGCTGATAGTTTAATAACATTTGTGTGGGGGCCTCCAGGTCCCCTTTGCCTGGGGCCCCCAAAGTCCTTTTGAAAACACCCCTGGGCGAGTATCAGGTCCAAAGATTCTGAAAATGCAAAGTTCCTTTTAGGACCTTTAACTGTTTATATATATATATATATATAAACAGTTAAAGTTCCTTTTAGGACCTTTAACTGTTTAATATATATATCTTTTATCGGCTCTCCGATCGGCAGAGAAACAAACAGGACACCAGAGTCAACGTGGTCATTTGAGACAGCGACAGGAGAGCTCCTCAGTTTCCTCAGAAATAAATCAAATGACTCAAACTTGTAAATGTCCTGAGGTTCAGGTTCTGTTTGTCCTCAGGTTTTTGAGCTGTGAAACTTCCTGATGAATCTATTTAATGAACATGAGTCGCTCTAAATCTGACAAAGTTTAATAAACTGAAAGAATCATTGTTGTTTTATCTTTCTTTCATTGAACAGTTTCATATTTTAGGGAGAAGATTTTACATTTAACTGACTCACTTTTCCACCTCTTTCGTTGTGGACACGTCGTCGCCCCAGACACGAGTTTCCCTCTCCCCTGTTTCTGAGGTCTTTCGGTTGGGCCGGGAGCCAGACGAGGCTTCACTTCACCTGCAGGACGCGCTCATGTTTGTTTCACGACCGGCGTCCTGTATCGACCGCGCCAGTGTCCAGGCAACATCTTCAATGTTTCAGGAGCGTGTTAATCGATGGATCGCAGCTCGCGTCCTGACATCAGCAGAATGCAGCCTCAGCACGTCAGTCTGAGCGTGGAGACCCGAGGTCCGTCTCCTCTTGTTCTGCTCATCGTCTCTTCGTCTCATCGTCTCATCGTCTCTTTGTCTCATCGTCTCTTTGTCTCATCGTCTTCATCGCAGTGAAGAAGACACAGGTTGTTTCTGTTTGTGTGAAAACAGCTGAAAAACATGTCAGCTGCTTCACCTCTTACTCAAATGATCTTTTCTTAAACTGAACAACTGTCTCCATGTTTCTGCATCAAATCATCTTCACTTCACAACATTTTATTTTAAGAGAAATGTTTGGCAGCATATTCACCTCGGCTGAGGAGGTAAAGTCCATTTGTTCGGTGGCTGGTTTGTTTGTGAAGAAGATTTCTGATCTCCATAGAAATAACATGAGTGAAGATGACAGCTGCCACACGTGTGTTTATCCACATTAACTCATAACCTGATGTGTATTTTATAGAAAACCTTTATGAAGGTCGTGAACGCAGCTGCGTCGGTCGCAGGAGAAAACTCTTGAAAACCTGCGTCTGTTATCGTGTGACCTTCAGCTCTCAGACGTCCGGCTCCTGCCGCAGCTAAAGGTCGAATCTTGTCCTTCCTGTTCAGATTTGACCCTGGGCAGGAATCAGAGAATTATGCGAGATGAGGTGTGTTTCCTGTTGGATTAAACGCATGTGTCTGAGATAGCAGCTGATGCCATCGCTCGTGTCAATCTGCAGGTAGAATAAACCACAGATAAGCAGAGTGTGATAAGCTGCGGCTCCTTGAAGTGGTTTATATTCATTTCAGAGCTGTTGTATTTTGATCTATCGCTGAGACCCCATTTCCATGCACGCCGTGTTTTAGAAATGATTCCATGGCGGCGAGCGGCCTCGCTTAGCCCGATCACATCAGGTTAGTGATCCCGCAGGAGGGCGAGGGGAAACTCAATGAGCTGCTCGACCAAAACATCACCACGACGACGGCAGCGGCGGCCCCGCAGTGAGACCCACTCTGCCTCCGGATCCTCCATCACATCAGATGTGATCTGACATCGCTCTGCCGGTCGATGTTAGCTTAGCATTTTCACCAGCATCAGCCACTGGCTAAATTCAAAAGTCCCATAGCAACATGCTGTTCAGCACGTTAAACACAACAGGTGAGTTTATGATGTCTGGATCCTTGGATGTACATTTGATCATATTTAGGCAGGTTTTAAAAAGCTGAATCTTTGCTCCGTCACTGCATCACCTCCCTGATCAGTAAACATCCGCTCGTCCTCACACTTCATAAATCCTCTCTCTCCTGAAAGATGCTTATCTCCATGTCATAACATCTTAACTGTGGGACTCTCCTCAGCCCCGTGTGTGTGTGCAGGTAGAATCACGTTTGGAGCGTTGCTCTGTGTTTATGTTTTTGAATATATTGTCTGAATTAACACGTTTATTTCTCACGGCAGCGACGTGCGGAGGAAGCACAGCAGGGGTCTTTTCAGCTTCCTGCCTGTTTTCCTTTTCATAAGCTACCGTCAGAGTCTCAGTGTAAAAACTTCTCTGTTTATTTGAAAACATTTATGAGGACCGTTTCCTAAAGATGTTTCTGGATAAAACAGTTTTATATTGTTTCACTCGTGAGCAAAAGAACTGTTAAAATCTTTACAGCTGTTATTCACACCAAGAAACTGACACTTGCTTCTCAGTGACTCTGGACTGAGGAGGAGGAAAGTTTCACATGTTCACGTACATGAATATCAAGTAAAACTACCTTTGGTCCATAGCTTTGCAGGGATAATGAGATATTAATCTTGGAAAAGGAATCTGAAGTAAAGTAGTTTAGTTAGAAGAGACTCAGGACTCGTGAAAGGTTCCTCAGAGCAGAAGAGGTGTTCTGGGTCTGGACCAAACTGAACCATGGAGAAGAAGCTGCAGTCTTCACCTGCGACGATATAATGTTGGAACCACAAGGACGTTCATTTGGTGCATCTAAACTAGTGTGGAGTACTGTAGTAATGTGGAGTACTGTGGAGTACTGTGGAGTACTGTAGTACTGTGGAGTACTGTAGAGTACTGTAGTACTGTGGAGTACTGCACCTGAAGGTGCTGATGCTGCTCGTGATACCATCAAGATGTTACTATGGCAACCAGATGAAGCTTCATTCTTTTTCTCCATTCAAACAAAAAGACAAATTCTTTTGTCCCTGAACTACAACGTGAAACCAAAACGAACAGATGAAATGAAACTGTGAACAAACACATGAAGCTTCAGACTCGTGTGATCAGGAGCCTCCTGGTCGTCTTCCTTTGGACGTTCTTCAGACACATTCATCTAACCAGAGAGGACACATCCTGGGGACGTCCTCCAGGAGGAGGGACGTCTGTAAGACTTCACCTGCAGCCTCCGCGGTCTGACCCTGGATCAGCTGCAGACAGTGGATGGACGAGGATATGACTGTTTTCCACTTGAGCAGCAGCTTGTGTCTCCACAGTCTTTATATGTTGGGTCGTAAATAAGAGAAGCGGAGCCGGCGTTTCTTCAGCTCATGATGTAATCGTGTGAAAGTGTGAGA
Source organism: Hippoglossus hippoglossus (assembly GCF_009819705.1). Classification (NCBI taxonomy): domain Eukaryota; kingdom Metazoa; phylum Chordata; class Actinopteri; order Pleuronectiformes; family Pleuronectidae; genus Hippoglossus; species Hippoglossus hippoglossus. Next base: position 26,923,068 of record NC_047160.1, read on the forward strand.
CGGAGCTGGGAGGCGGCCGTGTGATTTGCATGTGGGAGAATATTCGAGCTGCGTTTCCTCTCTCGCTGTTGTGGCGAGATCAAAGCCCACGTCACTGTCGTGCCCGTATCAGCTGATCAGAGTCGACCGCGAGGCTTCTCAGAAAGAAAGCGTTTCATGTTCACGAGTTCATCAAAGCAGCGGGGAAATCACAGCCGAGCTAATTACGGCCCCTGCGACACAAAATACTGCAATTAACCTTATTGGATTTTTCCCGCGGTTTCATGTTTGACAGAAGTAACGGATGCTGTCGAGCTTCCTGCATCACACTCACACATGTTGTGTCTTCTGCTGCTTCGGGGTCCTGACGCAGAATCTGCATAAAAGGTGTCATCTTTAAAAACCACTTCCTTTCACACGGTTTCTCCTGTTGAGGATGTGTTTCTACATCTGAGAGTTTAAAAGGAAACTGATTTAACCAGTGGATCATTTCAGGAGATTATCTGGAGTTTAGAGCAGGTCTGGAAGCAGCTTAAATTAAATAGTGTTAAATTAATAAATTAACATGATAATTAAAATTCAATGAGGACTTTAAAGGTCAGTGTTGAGTTTGTCTTTATATTTTTTTAAGACAGTGAAATAATCTTAAATGAAATCACGACTTCATCTCCTTTATACGACTGAATATCATCTGATATGAACTGGATTTTCTTTCACATGATCTCATAGATTCTTGTTTGCACAGAATGTTAATTCACTGACTGAGCTTTTATCCAGATTTTTTTCTTGAAGATAAATGTGAGCGGCGGGAACGCGGAGTCGTCCTTGGTGCCGCCGGCCTCGCTCGGTGAACAGCAGCCGGTCTGATGTGAAGGACGTCCAACTGCAGAAAAGGCCGATTGAAAGCTGTGCACAGTGCGACGGAGGCGCTGGACCTTGACGTGTTGTGATCAGTGAGCTTCTGCTGGTCGCTGCTCGCACATGAATGGAGTAAAAAAAGCTCAGCAGAGCAGCAGAAAGAAAAACCCTCAGCGGTGGAACAGCTCACTTCACTTCAGTTCAAAGCTTCAGCCATTTTTCAGCTGCTCCGGAAAAACTGTCCAATCATCTCGCTCTTATCGGTTGAACAGTAAAAACCAACAGGAGCCTTTAGATTTGCATCGTGTTCAGTTTTTACACTTGTGTTATATTTTCATAATTTAATAACGGGAGCTCGACTCCATTGATCTGCCTCCTCTGTGGGTTCAGCTCGGGTTGGAAGTCAGACTCCGATTCCACCAAGATCCTTGGATCTGGATCGGCTCCTTGATCCCGGATCCACACCAACATTATTGAGTTCTTGTCTGTTCCACATCCTCGAAGTTTCACTGGAAATCCTCCCTGAAGCTTTTTGACCAACAGACGAACCAACGCAGAGGAAAACGTGACCTCCTGAACTGAGGTGAAGTGTTGATGTGTGATTTGTTCCTGTCAACAGCTCAACAAACAGTTACAAGTCAAAGTCTGACTTTTACTGCAAAAATAAAAAGCATTAGTACAAATGTTCTTCTGTCTCTCACGACACAAAAGTCACACAATGGAAACACAACCACAAAGACAATCACTTACTTCCTGTGGTCGAGTCGTCGGTTGTGGAAACCTGGACCAACCACTTAACGCTGACCTCCTTCCTATTTGACCTCAAACTGACAGGAATCACATTTGACCACAGAACTCTCTCACTTCTGGATTTCCTGTTTTGGTTCTTTAGCCGTCGTGTTCTCCTCTTGGGAGACGTCTCGGCCGCCGTACCTTCGTCCTCAGGAAGAAACACGTGTCCTGGAATGATGTTGCCTCTGTTTCATGTCCCCCCCCCCCCACCTGAGTTGACTGTCCTGTCCTTAGCACTCGGTGTCGGACACGGACACCGTGATGTCCCGTCTCACCCGTGAAGGCCGTCGTGGGCCAGACTTGACAGCGATGGCGTTTAATTCTCTGCTCCGTCTCCCTCCTCCCTCTCCTCCCAGCTGCCGCTTCCGGGCGCACTGAGAGAAAACAGCGAACCGAGACCCAGATTTAATTAGTTCCTCTTCTTTTTGCAAACCCAGCGCCGCCACTGTCAGGTTTCCCCCGAGCAGGAAGGTTGTTGTTGTCAGGCAGGCCCGTTTCAGCCACGGAGGCCACTGGTTTCACACGCACCGTGATCACACATCCTCCCCATTAATTAAAGTTTCATATGAAGTGTCTGCAGGGAATCGCCGTTTCGCAGCCGAGCTCCCGTCCAGATGGTTTCTGATACGAAGCCTCGGTGGACGGCTCTTCTGTTTCTCTCCGACACGCAGACAAATCTGAAAATCCTGTACAGTTAAATGAACTTCCTCCTAATTGTTGGAAATTAAACAAAGTAACTTGAGATCACGTCTGAAACTCCGGGAGCTCGTTGGTGTTGATGCTGAGATGATGTCAGCAAACTGAAGACAAGGATATTTACATCAAACACATTTATACTGAATATTATACATTTAGATTCCACTTCAGTTGTTTTGGTTGATTTACACTCATTACAAAGATACAAAATCTTTGGCTCATAGACTATAAGTGTGAGCTTTAAAAACTGAAGCCAAAGCATCTGGATCGCCCCCTGGTGGCTGGTTGCAGCATCGGTTATAAACCCCTCCTCCATGTTAGCAGACGGGACATGGAGTTAAATAAATGTTTGTAAAGATGTTTCTGTCATTTCAGGTCGTTCTTATCTCTCTGATGTTCAAGTGTTTCTGATCAGTTCGGTTTGAATAAGTTAATCAAGTTATTTAATCCAGTAATTATTGTTCTTTAATATATCACCTGATTCATTTACATGGAGGATGATTCATGTGTAAAGCTCCTGTTGATTGTTTTGATATAAATCTGATAAAAAGACGGATTCATATAAAACCTTTGATTCTCAGTTCACTTGTGGACACATGACGGACTCTGCAGAAACCAGATCCTCGTGTCCCGACAGGAACCAGCGCCTGGTTCTTCTCCACGTGAGTTTCTCTTTGGTTCTGTATTGTCCACTGACGTCACTCGTAGTTTCCAGCTGACCGTGCTTCTAACCTGTGGCAGTAAAAAGTGATGTGAAGCTGTTAACAGAGGGAATATCACACTGAACCTCATCATCTTCTTACTGCCGCCATTCGTCACCGGCAGCTCGTGAACCTTTTACTGCCGACGTCCAGGAGAGAAGACTTCACCCCCCACGTCGTCTGCGTCGTAAAGCCGTACGACTCCAGAGTGTGTGTGTGTGTGTGTGTGTGTGTGTGTGTGTGTGTGTGTGTGTGTGTGTGTGTGTGTGTGTGTGTGTGTGTGTGTGTGTGTGTGATGGGATAATGGAGCATAAAGATCAGTGCAGCTTATTTTCTAACAGCCATAACTCACCATACTTTTCATTGCTCTTCTATCGAAGGTAAATTAAAGGCCTATTTGTTGAGCAGCACTATTATGTTTGGACGTCGAGTATCTGAAAGTTTCCATTCGAGGAAATGTACTGGAATCATCATCAAGCATCAGATAAAACTGAAAGAGAAATAAAAGGGTTTTCAGAAACTGGAGGAAACATGGATGAAAACTTCAAGTCACGTTGATATTAAAAGAACGTAAAGGAGAGTTTGAATCACCTCTGATTGACAGCTGTGTTCATTACACTGCAGGGAAACAGTCCTCATGTCAGCTTCTATACAGCTTGGTTCTACAAGGTGAGTTATTAGGTTAATTAAATGATGAATCTAATTGATATAAAATTATATTTATCTAAAACTGTATTTTTGTCACGACACTTCATTTACCATAAACTTCTTTATGTAACAAGGTTATTTTAACACAAACAATCCCGTCTGAACCCAGTTTGACCTCAGACACGTCAGGAAGTGCTTTTATTTTTTCACCTTGACAGTAGAGACGTCATTTCCTCAGATAACTAAATATTGTATTGTTTATATAAGATATTTTTGTGATTTTTAAGCTTCTTCTAAATCGTACGTTAACCTCAGTTTGAAGTCAGATCACGAGTTTCTGATGTTTGTTTGAACGACTTCTCTAACTTTACCCTGAATCTCCTGCCTCTCATCATGATCCATGTTGCAGCTGCAGCTTTTTATCAGCCGTACCTTTGCTGAGATTTTCCATGCGAGGATGTTAGAGCTCATCAGGCAGTGTCGAGGATATGAAGACATCGCAACAGTCGCCATCTGACTCCCGGCGGCCGCGAGGAAACAAATATCTGTGAGCCTCCACCCAGCAGCTCGCTGTAAATCAGCATGTGGCGGAAACATATTTCCTCCTCTCTGCACAGCCGATGGCGGGGGGGGGCACAGAGCTGTAATGTACGAGTGTTTGTGTGGCGAAGGTTCGAAAACAACTCCAAACTGTCAAATGACCCGCATCCGTAAAAAGAATGAAAACAAACGAGGAGGTAATAAGCTGAAAATGTGAAATCCTGGGCTCATAGATCTTCAGCAGAGAGAGAGACACTGCTCAGGTGTGACACCCACAGACGACACGCATGAGAAATCACCCCACACGGGGAGGACGGGGGGGGGGGGGCGTGAAGAGGGGGGGTACAGAGAGGAGGAGCAGGAGGAGGAGGACGAGCAGGAGGAGGAGGAGGAGGAGGACGAGCAGGAGGAGGAAGGTTCGTCCGTTTCACCACAAACACCTGAGAAGTTTGTGATTATGAAAATGATTTCTAATATTAATATAAAGCTTCTTTAGTTAAATCTCATATTCAGATAAAACATCGTCTCAGATTTTTAATTAAAGGCTTAAAGTTTATGAATCCAAAATGTCTCCTTATGGTGAAACTGCTCCAACTTTCTCTGTGTGATAAACTACATGTTCTTCATTTTTATATATTTATGGGAGAAAACTGAATCTTTCATTTTCACAAAGTTGGTCAGAAATAGATTTTTTTAACATCTTATAAAATAGATTATTTAAAGGTTCAAACCGTAACTTTTCCACATTGAAGTCATCAGATCTGTTTTATATCTGTAGCTGTTCTTACATTCTGATTTCAAATCTATTCATTATTAAATTTATTGTTCTAGTTTACAGAACATGTTCTGAAATGCCACAGAAAGATTATAAAACATGAGGAGTTACTGACCTTTTATAATTAAAGCTGTGTCTCCATGTTGTTGATCAGCTTCTACGTCTCCTCAGTCTTGATGATCACAGATGTTTTGCCGAACGAGGCCTCGCTGAGTGTCTCAGTAAAGAAACCTGTGACCTGTGCTGAGTCGGCTGCTCGGCTGCTTTCATCACTAACTTTAATCATTTACACCAGATCTGTGAATCTGTGAAAACCTGCTGCCCCTTAAAAGACCATTAGAGAGCGAGGCCACGTTTCACTGCCCACCACGTTCAGCACAACATTTATTTTGAAAGGGTTGAAGCTGCTGGAGGATGAGCCGTCGTTTGATGAAGACATGGAGGGGAAATTAAAACGCAGAGCGAAGAGTGAATCTGGTCATTTCACTCGTGTGTTTCCTCCGTCAGCTTCTCGCAGCTCTGACAGCTCGATTTCACTGGCGGCAGATTTAATCGCTGTCGTCTCTGTGACGTGATGACGGAGCCGTCAGAGGCTTCAGGCTCTGATTCCATCAGCAAGGTAACTGCTGTGCTACTGGAGTGCAGTGTGTGAGAGTGTGTGTGTGAGAGTGTGTGTGTGAGTGTGTGTGTGAGTGTGTGTATGTGTGTCTGTGTGTGTCTGTGTGTACTTTTCCCCTCGTCTGTATCTAAGTGGAATCATTAAAAGGATCCAGAATGATTCCCTCTCTGCTCCTGAAGACACTGACCCGATGGATGAACTATAGTCTGTTTATAAAAGTGTTCGTCGACTCTGGGTCCAGAAAGTGAAGCCACCTTGTCTGACCAGCAGGGGGCGACTGGTACTTTCTATAGAAGTCTATAGAAAATTACACAGAAACTACTGGATAGATTTCCATTAATCTTCATGAAGGGATTTGTTAGTTTTCTATGATTTGTTTTATTTGCAGCAGTTTAGGTGAAATCCAATGAATGATTTAGTTATTTTATTGTTGGTTTTAGATTCACTTTCTGTGTGTTTGTGTGTTGCATTGTGGGAAAGTGGAGCAGGTAAAAAGACGTCCTGTCTTCATGGACGTCCTGTAGAGGACAGTGTGGTACAGGAGGGTTCACGGATCAATGAGACCTCTGTCGATTGGTCGATACTGAGCGAGGAGGTGATCATGGTTCTTTGTGTTTTACAAAAACAGAATAAAACGTGTCCCAGTCGTCCCAGGAGATTCTGTCTTTAGTTTAAAGAACCTGTTTTCAGTCTGTTCACTTCAGAGGACGGCGACACGTCCTCAACACAACGTGCGTCCAACATGTCCTGAGAACCTGGAGAGATGAGCAGAGTGTTTTCATCTCTACTGCAGAATGTCTCGACATGAACGTCCTCATCTTGTGCTTCTGACGTCATGTGGACACGAGTCTGTGACCCTGGTGATCGTGGTGTGGAGCCACAGTATCGACGCCCCGCCCACTCACACCAGACCAGCTCTATTGGTCCGTTGCTCTGGAACCTTTCACTCCTGATATTCTGAAGGTCTGAACCACACAAGGCGTGAAAGACGTCTGATCTGATTAAAGTCTCATTAACTTACCGTCGTGTTTCCTTTGTCTTGAGTTACTTTTTCCTCCGTCTGTTGACTTTCTGCTCTCTTCTGTTTTCCTGTAACGTCGTCTTCTCGCCTCCTGCTGGACCCTTTGTGCGTCCGGCCTCGACCCCCCTCAGCGTTCAACCCCCCGCCGCTGCGACTGAACCTGGGTATGAAGTTCCGTTTAACAAGCGGAGTCTGGGATTTGGAGCTGCAGTGTCTGGACTTAGTTCTCATTAAGCGTGTGGGAGATGATGATTTCTTTGCTCCTCTTCTCTGCTGAAGTGGAATTATACCCCCGCGCCGCTGCTGCTGCTTTTCTTTCATGGATCTCAGCTTCTCCTGCAGCAGGGCGGCAGATTATTAATCAGATTCATAAATAATAGAAGGTGGCAGCGTGGCCCCTGGGCGTGGGGGCCACTGCTCTTTCCACGGCGAGGAGAAATGATGGAGGAAGAGTCAGACGGAACAATATTAACACAAAGCCATCTGGATTCATGCAGAGTCCGTTTCCAGCTGAGGAGGAGGAGGCTGCTCAGCGACTTTCTGAGGCCGAAGATAAACTGTGACTACGTGTACGCATCATGGCCGCCTCGTGTATCCTGCGTCCATTTGGTGGGTCGGTCGTGAAATATATACATGAACTGTAGGGGCAGTGTAGAGTCAGTACGTGAAAGGATCACAGGACATGATGCTCGCCGTCGACGGGTCTCACGTATCTACGATCACCGACCGGCGCACTGGGACCTCCGCTGCCATTCACTGGTTAAATCTGCAGGTGAAGACGAAGGTGGTGGCGAGTTTCCATGTGGAGCTGCTGGTCACAGGGGGCGTGTCACAGGGGGCGTGTCACACGTCCCTTTAGCTGCTGGAAACACCAATCAACATGCAGGACTCCAGAGCTTTACCAGACACGTTGGAGGAGCCACCCACCACATCACAAACTGAATAGACTGAAGCATCCTTCCTTCCTTTCCTCCAGCTCTTTCCTTCCCTCCCCCCTACCTGCGTACTGCCCCCCCCCTCCCTCCTGCATTACTCAGCTTCAGTCGAGCAACGCGACGCCTTCGACACGACGTCTGACCTCGGATCATCGGAGGCTCAGGTGCAGATTCTTTACGCATGTTTGCATTTCTGTGCTCGACGATGTCGCTTGGATGTGAAACCACAAACATGGAGGACGGCGAGCAGCGAGTGGCGAGGGGTGAGGGGCGAGGGGCGAGGGGACCAGGTGGACAGATGACGGGGGGGGGGGTTAATGAGCGGATATAATTATTGAAAGATGCTCGGTTGGATAAAAGCACAAGAGCTGAACTAATGACTGAGGCTAAGACGCAGTGAAGGGGGGGGGGGGGGGGTCAGGTGTGAAACATGACATACACACACTCACACACACACACACACACACACACACACACACACACACACTCACTCACTCACTCACTCACTCACACACACACTCACACTCACACACACACACAGTGAGAGACAGACATGGGTCTTCTACACATAATCAATAGGTTTAGAGAACAAAGATTTATAGTTTGAACTGTGAAATAATAATAGTTATTATGAATGATTATTAACATGTGAGACGCTGTGGGTGTGGCTTCACCTTTTAGAACCGTCGGCTCTTTATTTAAAGTTCATGGTTCCATGAGTTCTCGAGCACGTTCACTTCCTGTCGTTCATTTCTGTGAAGAAGAATATTTTGTTTCTCAGTTTGAAAGTTTCTCTTCAGAGTCAGAATTTAATCATTTGAAAATTAATTCCAACTTTATTTAAAATGTGACTGACGTTCTGCTCCATCAGACCAATTAAAGCGCACAATGTATTTCCCTCGTCCTTCCCGGTAATGTGGTGTCGGCGCCTGATGAACCCAGAACCGGCGCCACCTCAGAGGTCGTGGCGACTTATCGGCCCGTGACCTCTGACCCCCGGCGGCTGAGCGCGGAGGAATAAATGAGCGAGTATTAAAGGAGCCCGGCGCCGCGGAAAGTGGCAGTTTATGGAAATGAGAGCTGATCTTTGCACCTGGGCTCGATAACCTCGGCGTTAATCCTCGCTCCCCGACCTCCCGCCGCCCTCCTGTTCAACACTTTCATTAGAGTTTAATCGCCGCCCAAAAGAGACGGGAGGAAGAAGAGGAGTGAAGAAGAAGAGACGCAGCCGAACTCGCTTCAACTCAAACTTTCCTCCTGTTTTCATCAAACAACCACAGAAGAGGAGGAGTCGAATCTCCTTCATCTCCTTCATCTCATCCCTTCTTACCTTCTCTACCTCCTCACATCCTTTACTAGTTTTATATCCATGTCTCCTTTCCTTTCATTTCCTACCTCCTTCTTTTTCCTTTCCTTCTTGATCCAGTTCCCTTCTCTGCCTCCTTCCTTAATTCCTGAAAACATAATTTCTATTTTTCTCTTCCTCTTCTCTTTTCTCCTCCATCACTCTTCTTTCTTTCTCCTTTTCTCCTCTTCTCACTCTTCCTCTAACTCTACCACTTTGCTTGTTTCCTCTTTTCCTTTGTTACAACAGGAACCTGTCGTTAACTTGACTTCCTCTTCCCTTCTTCCTCCACATCATTTATTTCTTATTTCCTTCTCCTTTCCTTTCCTTTCCTCCTCTTTCTTTCCTCCCTCCTTCTCTTTCAACCCCCTAATTTTCTTTCCAATGTTCTTTCTTTCTTTCTCATACTTTCCTTACTTCCTTCTCTACTTCTCATCTTCCTTCCTCCCCTCAGTCTCAGTCTCAGTTTCTCTTCCTCCTCTCTCTCTCTCTCTTGCTCATGTTCTTTCCAACTTCTTCATCTATGTTAAATTCAGAATTCTTAATTTCCTACTTGCTTGTTTTTTCTCATCCCTTCTTTCTTTAATGTAATATCTTCTTCCTCATAATTTTCCCTTTTCTCATTATTTCTTTTTCCGTCCTTATTTCCTCATTTGTCTTCCTGCCACCTTGGCACCTTTTGTTATTCTCTAATTATTTTACCTACATCTTCCTCCACCTCCTTCTTTCATTTCTTGACTCCTCCTCTCCTTCCTTTCCTCTCACAAACAAGCTGTGGTTTCCTTCTTTGTTCCTGAAGTCGACTTCTCTTTCCTCGACTCTCGGCCCCTGACGGTGAAACTGGAACCATTAAACCCATCACGGTGTCTTTGTTCGCTCTCGTGCAGGTTTCGTCTCCGTCGTCCATTTTCCCGCCTTTGTTTAATTTCTTGTGTAAGCACATGAAGATTAATTGGGACTCTCTTTCAACTTTTCCTGGCACCTTTCCTCTCGCCTGCTCTCCCAGGAATGCCTCTCATCATCTTTTCATTAGTGCTACCTCTGCCCTTATACATTATTCAGCCCCAGTCTCAGTGCAGAGCTTGTCCTTTATTAGACTGTCGCCAGAGTGCATTTCACAAACTCATTAAAAAACTATTAAAGGCTGATGATTTCCTCTGATAAAAGCCAGCGCGCTTCACGTTTGGTTTTCTGACTGATCTTCTGACGGCGCCGCAGCTCGAGTCAAGAGGAACATCTGCACACCGGCTCGGGCTCACGCGTTTATTTAACCTGAGGAGCGCACGTTTGAATCCAGGATGAAAACAGATGTGACACCAACGTACAAACTCCACCTCCTATTTACTGGAACTGAAGAGCTTCATTACTGCAGCAGCACGGTTCCTCCTATAGTCATATTCATTTATCTTCTTTAGTCATGTTCCTAACTTTACCTTTGCAAACAACTACTGCAAAACATCTCCCTCTCTCTCTGTCTGTGAACATGAAGAGAAGAGTCAGAACAGGATCTTTAAACACATCAGTAACAGAACGGGATCCACATCAGGGCAGAAGCTCTTTTTATCAGGATTTCCTACCTTTTGTCTTCTGAAGCTTCTTTTCCAGAGTCTCTGTCTGACGTCTTCACAGCGATAAACGATACCTGTTCACACTTTGGAGGAACTCGGAGGAGAGCTTCTTGTTTTGTGTCTGATTTCCACAGGGGCTGCTGGAGTGTTTTGGAGGAGAACCTTCCTCTGCCTCCTCTGACATGTTAATTGATGCTGTTTTGTGTGCCTCTGTTCGCTCCCTCTCTCTGGGGAGCTGCGTCCTCTCTGTGATTTGCCGTGGGAGTTTAACAGCGGCTGTGATCAGACGAGCGCAGATAAGACGAGAGCGCACACACAACCGTCAGACTCAGGGTGTCGGCTGATTTGTCGAGGCCTCTCTCTCTCTCTCTCTCTCTTTCTGTTTCTATATCCTCCAGTTACAGCCTGGAGGTGTCAGAGATGATCTGCAGTTTAAAGATCGACCAGGTGGAGACACCTTCTTCTTCTTCTTCTTCTTCTTCTTCTTCTTCCTAAAGACAAACCAAAACATCTTTATCCACAAAAACAAACTGATTTGTCTCTTTTTATTTCATCGGAGCTTGTTTCATGAAAATTTGTTGAAAGAAAATAATTTATGTTTTAACATCAATCAACTGCAAAGTTTAGGTTTTAAACTGACGACTGAAAAACAAAGTGTTTTATTGAGAGAAAGAAATGATAATCAATGATTAATCAATACTGAAAATAAATTGTTGCAGCAGTATTGTTTTTGATATTTCATTTTTCATTTCCTCGTGTATTTGGTAAAATACACAAGGAAATGAAAAATGAAATAGATGATGAGAAACTTAAATGGCCGCTGACCTCTTTAAAATTTACCTTTAAATTAAATTGAAGTTTAAAACATTAAAACTGTTTTTAAATTAGACCAAAGGTCACTTTAAATATGAGCTTGACCTGGATTTAAATGTCTTAAACATTATGAAAACATTATTCAGTTTTTCCTCTTGATTAAGTTCCAGATTTTACATTTTTAACTATATTTTATTGCAAAATTTAAAGTTAAAAGCTGTTTTTCTGGAGTAAATGTGAAGAAATTAAAGTTAATTCTCTGAACTAATGATTTGGACGCTTGGTGCGAATATGTGTGAGTTTATTTTAAGGCCTCAGGTTGGTAGAGATGTGCGGAGGTGCTTCCTGCTGCTCATGATTTCCTCGGTCAGATTCATATTTTGTGGAAAGGAAACAGAAGGAAATTCGACTTGACATGAAATTTGGAATCTCCGGCTGCAGAAAGTGCAGCGAGTAATGAGCGTCTGCCGGAGGATTACCTCGTTTGGGGGCTTTCAGGAGATAAATGGGAATGTGAGCGCCCACTCGGCCTCAGCGCCTGAACCCCGACCTTCCACAGATTGGGGGGGGGGGTCCCCCCTCGTCCTCGGGGACGATGCGTCCGTCAGGGGAGCTGACATTTCTGCCGGTCCACGAAAACAAACCTCAGTCTCATTCATATGGAGAAATGTTTCTAACCTTTTGGCTCGGCGCTGATCAAGACGACGGCAGATTATCTTCTGTAATCAGCTCGGCAGGTCGGCTCTTCAATGGAGGCAGAACCGTGGATCCATCTAATCTGTCAGAATTAAATGAGATCCATCACAGATCTGGATAATGGCCCCTGCAGATTGTGTGCAAAAATCTTTATTAATAATTCAGCTCGGAATTTTATTATTCATGGGCGGGAGAGTGAGAGGAGAGCAGGGCGAGCGAGACGCTTCGTTAAAGGAGCAGAACCAAAGTTTTCTCGTGAAACACGATTTCTGAATTTATCCAGAGGAGAAACAGCAGAAAACACAAATGGCTGAGTGAGACGGGGACGGACGTGAAACTGGAAGAGTCCAAACATCTCAGGATGAAGAAGAGGACAAACAAACACTGACACGTGCACAAAGAGGAAGTGACGCCACCAACAGGCGACAGAATGAAACGTACCTCGGTTTTAAATATAAAGTAAGAACAGCTACAGATTTAAAACAGGCCTGAAGATTTTAAAGTGAAAAGTTATATGTTCTAACTCTAAATAATCTATTTTATATGATATTAAAAAAAATCTATTCCTGACAAACTTTGTGAAAATGAAAGATGCAGTTTTCTCCCATAAATATATAAAAATTAAGAAAATGTATTTCTATCAAACAGACATTTTGAGTTTTTTATACAGAGACATTTTTGATTCATGAACTAAAGTGAAATAAGTGATGTGTTTCTCAGCTTTACATTAATATTAGAAATTACTTGTAGGTTATTGAACAATTTCAAATTTACTGTATATGTAAATATTTTGACCTTTAAGGAGTCTATTTGGCTTTTGTTGTATTTCCTGAGTCTTTGCCTCCTTCGTCTCCTCATCTCCTTCCTGAGTCTTTGCCTCCTTCGTCTCCTCATCTCTTTCCTGAGTCTTTGCCCTCCTTCGTCTCCTCATCTCCTTCCTGAGTCTTTGCCTCCTCCATCTCCTCATCTCCTTCCTGAGTCTTTGCCTCCTCCGTCTCCTCATCTCCTTCCTGAGTCTTTGCCTCCTTCGTCTCCTCATCTCCTTCCTGAGTCTTTGCCTCCTCATCTCCTTCCTGAGTCTTTGCCTCCTTCGTCTCCTCATCTCCTTCCTGAGTCTTTGCCTCCTCATCTCCTTCCTGAGTCTTTGCCTCCTCCGTCTCCTCATCTCCTTCCTGAGTCTTTGCCTCCTCCGTCTCCTGTGCCTGTTGTTCGCCTCATCCTCTTGTCTCTGGTCCGGCGCTGGAGGGAAGAATCCAGTCTCCACACCTGGTTCCTCTGGTGAGACTCAGGGATGAAGATGAGGATGATGATGATGAGGAGGATGAGGATGAGGATGATGATGAAGACAGAGGCTCTTCGAAGGTTTTCATCTCATTGTCTTTGGGTGAAGTTTGAAGTCGACTCTTCTTTGTGAAGAACACGAGAAGTTCTCTGTGATTAAAACTTCCTGACTGCAGGTGAGTGGATCTTTACCGAGTGGAACTAACAAAGGCAGAGCTCTCTGGTAATCCAGCCCCTCGGATTAAAACACCCGAGTCTCTGTGTTAACTCGGGTTTAATGCTTTCTGTTTAATCTGGGTGGCGGCAGCCTCTCACCTTCAGATGTCTCCTGTGAAGTTTCTCTTTAAAATATTCAGAGAGCGACGCACACGTCTGTGTTTAAAGTTTAAAACCGGAGGACCGCTCAGCGAGATGTCAGCAAAACTCGAGTGAAAGGATCCGCGGCTCTGAGGCTCTTCTGAGTTTAATGATTTAACGTTAACAGAGAAACACTGTGACGGAAATATCACTTATTGACAGAGACGTGTGTGTGTGTGTGTGTGTGTGTGTGTGTGTGTGTGTGTGTGTGTGTGTGTGTGTGTGTGTGTGTGTGTGTGTGGACCACTGTTTCCTCGTCTCTGTCGACTTTTCGTTTCCTTGGTTCCTTTTGTCAAAGTTTCCTCGACGGTGCGTTCAAGGACACGTTCAGAGCTGAGTAAAGAATCAACCCTGTAACAGAACGTGATCACATGCTGAGATGTTTACATTTCATCATTTTATCATTTTAAACACTTAGCTTTTATCCAAAGTGATTTACAATAATGTTCCATGTTAATAATTAATCACTTTATGTTTTTAAGTAAACGTTTACAATCACAATATTTAACTAAATATAGGTTGAGTTCATCATAGTTTAGTATAAAGAGAATAAAATGAGCCACAGATTAATAATCCATCACATTGTGTTTCCTTTGGAAATCTATGAATCGCTCCATTGTTTGGTTTCCACGGTAACAACCTGAACCGGAAGAACATGGAAGAAGATTGAAGAACATGGAAGTAGATTGAAGAACATGGAAGTAGATTGAAGAACATGGAAGTAGATTGAAGAACATGGAAGTAGATTGAAGAAACATGGAAGTAGATTGAAGAACATGGAAGTAGATTGACGACATGGAAGTAGATTGTAGAACATGGAAGTAGATTGAAGAACATGGAAGTAGAACGTGGAAGTAGATTGAAGAACATGGAAGTAGATTGAAGAACATGGAAGTAGATTGTAGAACGTGGAAGTAGATTGAAGAACATGGAAGTAGAACGTGGAAGTAGATTGAAGAACATGGAAGTAGATTGAAGAACATGGAAGTAGATTGAAGAACATGGAAGTAGATTGTAGAACGTGGAAGTAGATTGAAGAACATGGAAGTAGATTGAAGAACATGGAAGTAGAACATGGAAGTAGATTGAAGAACATGGAAGTAGATTGAAGAACATGGAAGTAGATTGAAGAACATGGAAGTAGATTGAAGAACATGGAAGTAAATTGTAGAACATGGACGTAGATTGTAGAACGTGGAAGTAGATTGAAGAACAAGGAAGTAGATTGAGAACATGGAAGTATATTGTAGAACATGGAAGTAGATTGACGAACATGGAAGTAGATTGAAGAACATGGAAGTAGATTGAAGAACATGGAAGTAGATTGTAGAACATGGAAGTAGATTGAAGAACATGGAAGTAGATTGTAGAACGTGGGAGTAGATTGAAGAACATGGAAGTAGATTGAAGAACAAGGAAGTAGATTGAAGAACATGGAAGTAGATTGAAGAACATGGAAGTAGATTGAAGAACATGGAAGTAGATTGAAGAACATGGAAGTAAATTGTAGAACATGGAAGTAGATTGTAGAACGTGGAAGTAGATTGAAGAACAAGGAAGTAGATTGAAGAACATGGAAGTATATTGTAGAACATGGAAGTAGATTGACGAACATGGAAGTAGATTGAAGAACATGGAAGTAGATTGAAGAACATGGAAGTAGATTGAAGAACATGGAAGTAAATTGAAGAACATGGAAGTAGATTGTAGAACTTGGGAGTAGATTGAAGAACATGGAAGTAGATTGAAGAACAAGGAAGTAGATTGAAGAACATGGAAGTAGATTGAAGAACATGGAAGTAGATTTGTAAGAACATGGAAGTAGATTGAAGAACATGGAAGTAAATTGTAGAACATGGAAAGTAGATTGTAGAACGTGGAAGTAGATTGAAGAACAAGGAAGTAGATTGAAGAACATGGAAGTATATTGTAGAACATGGAAGTAGATTGACGAACATGGAAGTAGATTGAAGAACATGGAAGTAGATTGAAGAACATGGAAGTAGATTGAAGAACATGGAAGTAAATTGTAGAACATGGAAGTAGATTGTAGAACGTGGGAGTAGATTGAAGAACATGGAAGTAGATTGAAGAACAAGGAAGTAGATTGAAGAACATGGAAGTAGATTGAAGAACATGGAAGTAGATTGAAGAACATGGAAGTAGATTGAAGAACATGGAAGTAGATTGTAGAACATGGAAGTAGATTGTAGAACGTGGAAGTAGATTGAAGAACAAGGAAGTAGATTGAAGAACATGGAAGTATATTGTAGAACATGGAAGTAGATTGACGAACATGGAAGTAGATTGTAGAACATGGAAGTAGATTGAAGAACATGGAGTAGATTGAAGAACATGGAAGTAAATTGTAGAACATGGAAGTAGATTGTAGAACGTGGAAGTAGATTGAAGAACATGGAAGTAGATTGAAGAACAAGGAATTAGATTGAAGAACATGGAAGTAGATGAAGAACATGGAAGTAGATTGTAGAACATGGAAGTAGATTGAAGAACATGGAAGTAGATTGAAGAACATGGAAGTAGATTGTAGAACATGGAAGTAGATTGTAGAACATGGAAGTAGATTGACGAACATGGAAGTAGATTGAAGAACATGGAAGTAGATTGTAGAACATGGAAGTAGATTGTAGAACGTGGAAGTAGATTGAAGAACATGGAAGTAGATTGAAGAACATGGAAGTAGATTGTAGAACATGGAAGTAGATTGTAGAACGTGGAAGTAGATTGAAGAACAAGGAAGTAGATTGAAGAACATGGAAGTAGATTGTAGAACGTGGAAGTAGATTGAAGAACATGGAAGTAGATTGAAGAACATGGAAGTAGATTGTAGAACGTGGAAGTAGATTGAAGAACATGGAAGTAGATTGAAGAACATGGAAGTAGATTGTAGAACGTGAAAGTAGATTGAAGAACATGGAAGTAGATTGAAGAACATGGACGTGTGTGGTGGAAACAATCTGAAGGAACATTTTAGTTCCTTGGAAACGTTCCAGGAGCTTTTGGTGGAAACAGTTTTAACGTCTTGTTTCAAACGGATCTTTCTACGTCTCTGAATGAACTCAAATATTAAATATCGAGTCCCAGTCTCACTCTCAGTCTTTGTTTCCGGTTTGATTTCCTCCGTGTGGCTTGGAACTCAGTTGATGTATTTGTGATAAGCGGCTCCTCCTCCTGCCGTTTATCCTCGTCCTCGTCTTATTTTAATCCTCCTCCTCTGAAAGGACCATTAGC
>NC_047160.1:26944943-26974943 GCF_009819705.1 Hippoglossus hippoglossus
TTCAGGTTCCTGTGCAGGTTCCTGTTCAGGTTCCTGTTCAGGTTCCTGTGCAGGTTCAGGTTCCTGTTCAGGTTATTGTTCAGGTTCAGGTTCCTGTTCAGGTTCTTGTTCAGGTTCCTGTTCAGGTTCTTGTTCAGGTTCCTGTTCAGGTTCCTGTTCAGGTTCGTGTTCAGGTTCCTGTGCAGGTTCGTGTTCAGGTTCAGGTTCCTGTTCAGGTTCTTGTTCAGGTTCAGGTTCTTGTTCAGGTTCCTGTTCAGGTTCGTGTTCAGGTTCTTGTTCAGGTTCCTGTTCAGGTTCTTGTTCAGGTTCCTGTTCAGGTTCTTGTGCAGGTTCCTGTTCAGGTTCTTGTTCAGGTTCCTGTTCAGGTTCTTGTTCAGGTTCCTGTTCAGGTTCTTGTTCAGGTTCCTGTTCAGGTTCCTGTTCAGGTTCTTGTTCAGGTTCCTGTTCAGGTTCCTGTTCAGGTTCAGGTTCCTGTTCAGGTTCCTGTTCAGGTTCCTATGCAGGTTCAGGTTCCTGTTCAGGTTCTTGTTCAGGTTCCTGTTCAGGTTCTTGTTCAGGTTCCTGTTCAGGTCCCTGTTCAGGTCCCTGTTCAGGCTGTGGACTCACTCTGCAGATGAAGCTGCAGTTATGAATGGAGGTCGGTGTTCAACAAAGTGGCACAATTTAATTTGTGTGTGTGGAGCTGTGTGGCAGCGATAGACTCTGTAATGAAACCTCTCAGCTTTAGCTGCTGTCTACTTGATATTCACCCAGAGAACGGAGCAGGGCAGCCATCGTGGAAACATGCAAATACACTGATCTCTTTAATACAAGCTTCACCCAATTGGACGGCGACTTTGACAAGCAGAACAAATGCCCTGCGAGCATCAACATGTGCAGGTCAGGAGGAGCTGATGGCCGAGGCAGACTCCACTTCCTTTATCCTCTTTTCAACGCCGCCAGTCACATTCTGCCTGTTCGCTTACTGTTAAATTAGTCGTCTCAGATTAGAGGCGGCTTAAGGAAGAAAAGTTTTCCCTGAGAAACTTGATGTATATTGAACATATGCAAAAACTTTCTCCCCTCAAAAAAGTGAGGGGAGAAAGTTTCTGGGGATTTTAAACTTTCTGTGCTCGTTTCACAGCAGAAATTAGAACCAGTTTCTTTTCTGAAATAAAAAGAATGTTTCAACTGTAGATGAATAAATCAAGTGACACAAACTTTATAATAAATATTTATATATAAATGTGAAAATAACGAAGAACAGCGACTGTAAATAAAGACGACGACTCATCTTCACTTCCTCCAGAAATGAAGCTAAAATATCTTGGATTATAATAATAATATATATATATAATAAGACCAAAAAATACCTTTTAAGGTGGAAATGAAATTCTGCGTTTGTATGATTCATGTTCCAGGTTGAGTCCTTTTCATTTCATCCTTGTTATAAAACCAACATCCTGGTATTTTTATCTCTTCTCTTCCTGTAAAACAGTTTAAACACTCGTTTGACGCCTCATTCACACGTCACTCATTCTGCGTCCATCAGAAAGGAACTTCCTCCCTGAGAACCTGACCTGTCACATTCATCAGTTCAATCCCAACACGAAGGTGAAGACACAGACGAGCTGCTGGTTTCTGTCGACTCTTCACATAAAAACACAGATTTGTTCATCATACAAATCTAGAATGAACCAGAATTTATTTACACAAAGTCTTTGAAACATTTATAAAACATTTTGTACAAAACAGAAGAAGATGATTAGTGTCAGACAGATTTTGACTTTTATATTTACAGTGGATCTGTCGTCATGTTCTGTTTCAGGTGAACTTTGTTCTTCAGTAAACTTTGGACCTACAGAAACAAAACAGAAGCACAAACAGTGTGAACTTTCCAGATGTAGCAGAAGAATCAAAGACTTGATCTGGACTTTGACCCACAGCAGAGATCTGAGCCTCTGGACGTGTTCACCTGGAGAAGGCGGATAAGGAGAGGAGCCCGAGCAGCAGCTCCAGGGCATAGAAGCAGAGCAGGACGGCGCCGAGGATGAACTCCAGCCGCAGAACGAAGGTCTGCAGCAGCAGGAAGTAAACGGCGAGCGCGCCGCAGGGCAGCAGGATGAAGAGCGACGCACACGAGGCCAGAGAGCGCTCGCACAGGTTCCCCTTCCAACCTGGACCGAGACACAGAGACACTCTGTCACATGACACATTGACCTGAACGCATGACGTCACACTGAGGTGGAACATGTGACCACATCATGGCCGCCAACATGGCCGAAGCAGGACTCGTGTGTTCAGGTGAGTATTAATAACATTTTACATAAACACTCATTCTACAGTGAAAAGGGACGAGTGAGTTCAGACCATCCACAGAAAGTGAATCTGCAAATATTTTAATACAAAAAATATTGTATTCATTTATTTTTCATGCAAAGGTGCAAAATGTTTTCTGGTTCCAGATTCTCAGACGTTGGGATTTTTTTCATCAGTAACTGAAAATGTTCTGGATTCAAGGAAAACGACGTCACCATGAAACATGAGAAACTACATTTTTATATTTTAAAGACAAAGAGATTCATCAAATAACCGATTGAGTCAAATTAATCAATAATGAAAATAATCTTTAGTAAAAACGCTGCAGCTGTTTGATGAAAAACCCATTTATCAGCCCTGAACTTTTAGAAGTGTCCACCAGGCGGCACCAAAGCAGCTGAAGAACCAAACAGGAACTTTTCAAATCAAACAGATTTACAAAGATCAACAATAAAAATATTAATCACCACGAAACAGAGTTTAGGTAATTACCAGACAGAAGTGTGTGTGTGTGTGTGTAGGTGTGTGTGTGTGTAGGTGTGTGTGTGTGTGTGTGTCTCACGCACCATAGAAGATCCTGAGTGTCTCCAGTCCGAGGAAGATGAGCAGCAGAACCACGTCCAGAACCAGGTTGTCTGACGGGTACGGGAGAGAAACACCTGCACAGAGCCAGACTCGTTATCTGATTTAATGTGTAATATCCCAGTTTGACCAGCAGATGCCTCCACATACATGACTCCACACAGAGCTGATGGTGACAGGTACAAACCTTTATAGATGAACATGAGAATCTCTGCCAGGTAGAAGGCTGCAAAGTACCAGGAGTTGAGGTAGAGGAGGATCTGCAGAGGAGTGGACGACAGCTGAGGACGAAGGAGTCAAGGAGCAAAGACACAGAGAGAGAGAGAAATGACCCAAAGGTATTTCAGCGGCCGCCAGAATAAGAGCTGTTTGAACCTTTTCTCATGTTGTTGTCGTTTTCTTAAATTATAGTTGAACTGCAGAGTTTGTCACTGTACGCTCTGAACTTATCTTCTGTTATAAATAAAGTTAAGTTTAAAAAACAGCGAGTGCAAACAGCTTCACTTCCTCTTAAGATGTTATAAGAGGTCGAGGGGTAGTGGTTAGGAATAGTGTTTAGGGATGGTGGTTAGGGTTAGTGGTTAGGAAGGGAGAGATGTTTTTTGGCCGCAGCCCGGCTGAGCAGCAGTTTCCTGTGAAGGATACGATTGGTTGACTTCCTGCAGAGAAACGAGACAAAGAGCAGATTGATTCATCGTCAGCATCTTTAAAATCTGACGTAACACAACGTGGCAGAAGACAGGAAGCAGGGAAACAGGGAAATAAGACAGAACTCTGACTTCCTTGAAGATGGAGACGAAAACAATGGTTTGACAAGATGAACCATAGATTCAATATGTTTGTCCAATAGTCTGATTATGATTCTCCTTCTAGCAAACACAGCTGAGGTTTGGTGAACTGTTCACTTCCTGTGCAGCTTGAACTGATTCATCTGCTGCTGAGAATAAAACATTCAGCTTAACACAGAAAAACCTTCATTGCTTCACCTGGAAGGTTTCCCCTTCAAAATATAAACTTTAAACTAGGACAGAACATGTATCTTCAACCAAAACCACAACAGGTAGTAAAACTCACCGTGAGCTTCACTGTGCCAGTTGTTGTCAAAGCTTTGTTTAACAGGTGATGTTATAATGGTTTGTCCTCCAGTGTTTAAACCTGCTGACTCCTCGTCCTGAGCTCATTTACACGAGGATTAGAAATCCTCAGAGCTGGATACTAAATGAAGTCAATCTAGGTTTTACTGTGAACATTCTTTAAGGTTTATTATTGAAGTTCCACTTTGAAGATTGTGTGTGTGAAACAGTATTTGTCTGTTTTTACTTCTTGACCAAGTATCTCTGGTAAAAAGAGATTTAAATCTCAATGGATAAGTAACAGAAGTAGAAACACTAGTAACACTTGTAGTAACTGAGACACTGAAGATTTCAAATCCTCCTGTAAACGAGCTCAGGACGAGGAGTCACAGATTTTAAAGATTTTTACCAACAAACCCTGGAAGACAAACAATTATAACATCACCTGTTAAATGTCATTTTACAGGTTACTGGCGTGGTAAAGGTGCAACACGAATAACAGGCGTAGTAGTTTAGAGGTACTAGTACTAGTAGTATTAGCAGTAGTAGTAGTAGTAGTAGTAGTAGTAGTAGTAACAGCCGCAGAGCAGTGGCAGTTGTTATAATGTCGCAGAGATTTTAATAAGCTTTGATAATTAACTACATTAACTTAGATTGAACAGAATATGAACATTTATCGATGTGAACTGTTTAATGAACAGTGACGTGAGCGGGAGGTGGGTTTTATATATTATATATAGATATTATATATATTATATAAATCTTCACAATCTTCAACGTTAAACCGCTGACGAACACGTTAAAACAACAGTAACGTTGCGTAGCGACACGTTTGTTTATTAACGGAAGAACAGAAAGAGCGTTTCTTACCAGGCGCCATGTTGGATTGCCATGGAAACAGCAGCTTGCCGGAAGTGCTTCTTCTTCTCTGCCGGGTGAACCCGCGGTGAAGTTAACTTGCTGCCCCCTAGCGTTTGTTTATGATAAAGAGGTGAATCATTTTAAAACATCTGAAAAATCAGTTAGGTTGCGTTTATGTTTATATAAATAAGCAAAGATATTTAACACATTTGTTTTAGAAAAAACATTTTCTCAATCTTTCTGTCATGGATCAAAAATATAATACAGTAAAATCCTTGCTCAAAAAATAATAATAAACACATTCGCATAATTAATTAGAGAACAGACAATGCCCAAATTCAAGTTGAATAGATTTACTGGAAATGCTCTGCAGGATAAAGCTTGTGAATAATTCATTTGTATTTATGTTATTTATGTTATTATCGCTCTTCACTTATTTTTTAACATTTTGACATTTTATTCACAAAAAAACAAAAAAACATGCAAACCATAGTTGAAGCTAAACTACATTACCCAGCATGCTCGTGCGGCGCGCTGATTGGCCGTCCTCGGCCCAGGGTTTACGTGGCATTGCGGGAAGCACGCATGCGCAGTGGGTCTGTGCCCGGTGTGAACATGGCGTCTGTCAGGATGAAGCCGTGCGTGTTGTCGGTTTTACTCCTCCACGTTTTCTCCGGCGTCGTGTCCTCGCTGTATTTCCACATCGGGGAGACGGAGAAGAAATGTTTCATCGAGGAGATTCCGGACGAGACGATGATCATCGGTGAGTCACCGCCGATGCTAACCGCTAATGCTAGCTCTCCAACTTTAGCTAATCGGCTAACTGCAGCTAAAGTCCGCTCGCGTGCTCAAACAGGTTTAAAACGTGTTTCACAGTTTCAACAAAGGACGAAGAGTCTCCGGAGGAAAGAGTTTAAACTCCCGAGCTCCGTCTCAGAGTCTAGATGAAGAAGAAGCAGCTGAACTTTAACAAACTTCCTGTTTGTCACTAACAAACCTGACTATTCACACCATTTCCTCTTCTCTGCTAAAGACAACCTGACCAAAGTAACTATGAGAAGAGTAATCCACTACTTGTACCTGGAATGACTACTTCCATGTGTCTGCCATCTTAGCAGCTGCCACCTGATGTCATTCATCAGTTGATTGACAGATGGTTATTCAGATTGTCATTCATCAAACTGAAATGATGTAAACGTGCTGGGATCGTTTGGGTCACTGGTCTTTAAAAACCATGAAGGATCATGAGTTAATTCACTGAGACGACTGGGAACCATTTTGATTTCAGATGAGTTGTGTAAGTAGAGGAAGTGTTTGTGTCTCTGCAGGAAACTACCGCACCCAGCTGTACGACAAGCAGCGGGAGGAGTACCTGCCGGCCACTCAGGGTCTGGGCATGTTCGTGGAAGTCAAGGATCCTGACGACAAGGTGAGGAGAGAACTCAACGTTCACGTCCAGCAGCTGTTGGTTTGTGCAGGAGTCTCACTGTCCTGTTTCCTGCAGGTGATTCTGTCCCGTCAGTACGGCTCCGAGGGGAGATTCACCTTCACGTCGCACACGCCAGGAGAACATCAGATCTGTCTGCACTCCAACTCCTCCAAGTTCTCCCTGTTCGCTGGAGGCCTGTTGGTGAGAAGCTGTTTCATGTGATCTGTTAGTTCTGGGATTAAAGAACTTTGTCCTGTCGTCATCACCTACGTGGGCGGAGTCTACCTGTACTTGTAGACGCGTCTGACGTGGGCGTGTTGTGTTAAACCTTCTGTGTTGTGTTGCAGAGGGTTCACCTGGACATCCAGGTGGGCGAGCACGCCAACAACTACGCTGAGATCGCTGCCAAAGACAAACTGACGGAGCTGCAGCTGAGAGTGCGGCAGCTGGTGGAGCAGGTGGACCAGATCCAGAAGGAGCAGAACTATCAGAGGGTCAGTCTGTGTTTCACTGACTGTTAGAGGAGTCCAACTAATGTAGCTCAGGCCCCGCCCACACGGACACATTTTAACATGACCTTCGTCCAAACCTGAAAACACACGTCACATGACCGTTCACCTCCACTGGTCATGTGATGTAGCAGGAAGTAGAATGTCTCTGCAGTAGGAGCAACAGTGAAGGTGAAGAGTCAGAGGAGTCAGAGCGACGAGGTGGAACTGTAACTGACAGGAAGTGTTAGCTTTGTGTTCACCGCTGGTAGTCGAGTCATGTGACTGATAAGAACCAATCAGGAAGAGAACGTGGGCGTCTCACTTTCTGTTCGTCCAGACATAAACACGCCCCCGGAGTTTTCAAATGTATTCAAATGCTTTACTGTTAGTTTTCACGTAGCTGGAACAAAGTCACTCTGAGCTTTGCTGTGGTAACTTCACTGCTCGTATGATCTGAGTGTGTCGCTGAGCGCCCCCTGCTGTCTGTGTGTCCCCTCTCAGTACCGGGAGGAGCGTTTCCGTCTCACCAGCGAGAGCACCAACCAGCGAGTCCTGTGGTGGTCCATCGTCCAGACCCTCATCCTGGTCGCCATCGGCATCTGGCAGATGAGACACCTCAAGAGCTTCTTCGAGGCCAAGAAGCTGGTGTAACCCCTCTTTGTGTGTCTGTGTGAGAGTGTGTGTGTCAGAGAGTGTGTGTGTGTCTGTGTGAGAGTGAGTGTGTCTGTGAGTGTGTGTGTGGTCTCTACTGATGAATTACTGAGCGGCGGCGGCGGCTGCTGTCGGGAGGAAAAACTGCTGAGGAGATGTGACACATGAGAATCCAGCAGCACAATTTGGCTTGAAAACAACATTTTCATCATCATCATTATTATTGTTGTTGTTAATGTTCTTGTTTCCTCACACACTGTTTGTAACGAGCCCTTCACGTTTGCAGCAGACGATCAGGTGTCAGATACGTTTGATTTCTTTAATTTAAGTTCAGCAGTAGGACAAATTAGTCTGCGTCAGTCGGGAAGTTAAAACCGTGTGTTTCACAGTTCTGCAATTTTCTTTTATTATTATTGTAAATTGTCCCTTTTTCTTTGGTGTTACTTACTCAAAGTACTTGACGTGTTACTGGCCACTAGAGTTTATATGAACTTTCACTTTGAAACTGTTGATTGACTCCTTGGTCCCTGAGTGACGGCTGGAACTAGAATCTGGATTCATCTGTAAAAGAGTTGGACAGGTTTTTGTTTTTGTATCTTCACCGGATCAGATGATTTCATAAACTAAATAAAATGAGGTGAAATGTTGAAGCTCACGATTTTGTTGATTAAGATGAATATGATAGAAAGTCTTGTTTAACTCTGCATACAAAGAGATTAGAAGCGGTGTGAAATATACTTGATGTTAATGATTTATTCACAGTTTATATTAGCAGGATTAAAACGTGATCATCAGGCAGCAGATCAGGGATGAATCGTAACTGTTTAATTTAAAAAAATATATTGATTTAAAATATCAGATTTTGCAGTTTAAACTAAAAACAGATCGACTCATTAAAAGTATTGTTTGAAGCACAAATGCTGAATATTTGATGGTTAAATCTCCTCAAATTGATGGATTTGATTGTTTTCTCCGTTACACACTTAAATAACAAACCCTGACGTAACATTCTGCTGTCGGACATCGTGATCGGTGTTCGTTAACCTGACGTGAAGTTTTTTTGATAAATCTGACAAAGATTTGCTCAGATTATCAGACACATCCTCTTAATAAATGTCCTCAGACCGTTTTCGCTCCAGTGCTAACATCAGACTTCGTTCAGCGGCTCAGGTTGATTCACAGTTTGATGTTTGAGGATCTGGGACATCTTTTACAGTGTGAGACGCTGGTTAAATCCCGTGATCATGATGCAGTAAACTCTGGATCAGGTGAAGATGCTCCCGGTTCAGCAGGCGGAGGTGTTTTTAGTGTTTTATTCTTTCAGCCTGACTCAGTGATATTCTACCAAAACCTTTTTTCTGTTTGTTACTTTGTTCAACTGAGTGAATCTACATTTTGTACAGTGTCCAGAGTGAATGTACCTTTCTGTTCATCTGAGTCTGGTGTTTAAATTATTATCTGAATAATTGGGCTCGTTAAGACGTCCGTTCTTCCTGTCAGAGGAACATTGTCTCCATATTTTTATCAGATGGTTTATTTGTTGACTTATTGTCGACCAACAAGGTTTAGAAATTCCACACGCTGTTTCTCCTGTATTAAGTCAGCTCAGTTTCCATATTAATTTTAATGATATATATATATCTCGTATCTGAGTCCGTCACCAGCTCAGACGACCTTTTCTCACTTCAGCTGCAGAAAGACAGAAATATAAATCATGAAATTAAACCACTTCAAGTTCTCAGACTCTTCACTGAGCAGAATCCTCAAAGTCCTGAGGCTCCGAACGCTTGACGACAAGTTTGTTCAGTGAAACTTTCTGAGGAACAAGTGAAAACGTTTCTCTTCCTCCTCAGTTTTCTCTTCATGTTGTTTTGTTCTCTGGTGTTTTGTGTTAAACAGGTGAATGTTGCTGGAACGATTTTTTAGATTTTGAATCAGCGGTGAAAAGGGGCATGAATTAATTTTATTTTCAGAGATTCTGTCCGTGTGAAATCAGTCGGAAAAGTTGCACTCGAAATAAAGTTTGTCAAATTTGGTTTAATTGATGCTGTTTCTTTTGATTCTTTTAAAAAGCATGAAAAAATGAAGTCAGATTTCAGGCTCTAATTACTTTGTGATTAAATAAAACATTTGTAATAAATAAGTTTGTGTGAAAAACTGATGGAAAATGTATTTGGTTTCCTTGAGTGAAGTTAAAACTTCTGATAATTTTCATTTAGTTTAATGAAGACATTTTCAGATTCTCCTGTAACAGCACAACATTTTTATTATATTCATAATTTATTAATGTGATGTCAATGTAAAAAAATATTTGTATGTTTTAGCTGTTTCAATTTCAGTGTCAAAATTCCATGAAAGATATTGAGGTTATTATTATTACAATAATCAAATACCCACTGCAATGATTTCATTTGTATTTGAATAAAAATACTATTTGCAGAATTTGACATTCCCCTGAATTATGACATTTATCTGTAGATCACTTTTCTGTATTTTGCAAAAGAATACAGACAAAAATATCAAATTCCCACAAACATGAGTATTTTGAAGAGTATTTAAAGGAGGGATTTAAAAGCAGTGGGAGATGATTCAGACCTAATCTCAGCAGATTAAGATTCAATTATCAAAACGTTTTTCAGTTATCAGATAATTTACTGATCAGTCATATGAATATTTTATAAACTGTTTTGTTTTTCAGCCATTTACACTAAATCGTGTTTCATATGTTATGTGTGTAAAAGTGTAAATTGTAAAGTGACTAAACTGAAAATAGTTTTTTAACTTAAAAAATAATTCAATTATAACACATAATAAATTAAATAAATGACACACAAATTAAATCAGTTTTTTCACATTAAGTTATCAAGTATGTTAAGCTGGCAAATATATTTCACTGTATTTGTGTAAATGCAGTAAAAGTTAAATACTTCTCTAAAATGTGAAGTAGAAACAGAAAGTGTCTTTGAATATAAATACTAAAGTACAGAAGTTGAGTAAAAGTACATGGCAGATTTTAAAGTACAGTATTTATGTATTATAACATTATAATAGATTTATTAAAGAACACGTCAGCAGTGTTTGTGTTGTACTGTCCCTTTAATTAAAAACATGGCAGGAACTATTAAAACCAATAACCATCGTTCCCCTCCGGACTCATCTCCAGGTGGCACCGTATTACAAATGGCTGATTGTTTTTCTATCGTTTGAAATAATCGTTAAATGTTTCCGTGTCGTGTTTCCGCTTCTCTTCCGCTCACGGCCCCTTCTCACGGTCCCTCCTCACCGGGCCCCGGCGGAGAGACGGTG
This sequence comes from Hippoglossus hippoglossus, assembly GCF_009819705.1. Taxonomy (NCBI): domain Eukaryota; kingdom Metazoa; phylum Chordata; class Actinopteri; order Pleuronectiformes; family Pleuronectidae; genus Hippoglossus; species Hippoglossus hippoglossus. Next base: position 26,955,635 of record NC_047160.1, read on the forward strand.
CCGGTAGAATCCAGGTGCGAGCCGGAGATGTTCGGACCCGGAGCGGCGGCGGTGTGACCCGCTACGTGCTACGTGTCCGGTGAGGAAGACCCCGACCCCCCCAACATGGATCCTCACGCACTCCAGCGCTAAACTCCACCAGCTCGGGTTCAGGGCTGCGGGGACGAACCGCGTCGTTAGCCGGGAGAGCACCGGGCCCGGTCCGGACCATGGAGCCCTGACAACCGCTGGAGGAACCGGAGAGGGAGCCCCGAGCCCCGCGGAGCTGCTGTCGGTGTGTCGGTGTCTGAGCCACCGGGAGAAAACATGATGTATTCATCCAGAAGGAAACCGGTGCTGTACTTCAGAGAGGAGAGGAGGTGGGTTCCCTGTCTGTGGTTCTCTGTCTGTGGTTCTCTGTCTGTACTTCAGAGAGGAGAGGAGGTGGGTTCCCTGTCTGTGGTTCTCTGTCTGTGGTTCTCTGTCTGTACTTCAGAGAGGAGAGGAGGTGGGTTCCCTGTCTGTGGTTCTCTGTCTGTGGTTCTCTGTCTGTACTTCAGAGAGGAGAGGAGGTGGGTTCCCTGTCTGTGGTTCTCTGTCTGTGGTTCTCTGTCTGTACTTCAGAGAGGAGAGGAGGTGGGTTCTCTGTCTGTGGTTCTCTGTCTGTGGTTCTCTGTCTGTGGTTCTCTGTCTGTGGTTCCCTGTCTGTGGTTCCCTGTCTGTGGTTCAGAGAGGAGAGGAGGTGGGTTCCCTGTCTGTGGTTCCCTGTCTGTGGTTCTCTGTCTGTGGTTCCCTGTCTGTGGTTCTCTGTCTGTACTTCAGAGAGGAGAGGAGGTGGGTTCCCTGTCTGTGGTTCTCTGTCTGTGGTTCTCTGTCTGTACTTCAGAGAGGAGAGGAGGTGGGTTCCCTGTCTGTGGTTCTCTGTCTGTGGTTCTCTGTCTGTACTTCAGAGAGGAGAGGAGGTGGGTTCTCTGTCTGTGGTTCTCTGTCTGTGGTTCCCTGTCTGTGGTTCTCTGTCTGTACTTCAGAGAGGAGAGGAGGTGGGTTCCCTGTCTGTGGTTCTCTGTCTGTGGTTCTCTGTCTGTACTTCAGAGAGGAGAGGAGGTGGGTTCCCTGTCTGTGGTTCTCTGTCTGTGGTTCTCTGTCTGTACTTCAGAGAGGAGAGGAGGTGGGTTCCCTGTCTGTACTTCAGAGAGGAGAGGAGGTGGGTTCTCTGTCTGTGGTTCTCTGTCTGTGGTTCTCTGTCTGTGGTTCAGAGAGGAGAGGAGGTGGGTTCCCTGTCTGTGGTTCTCTGTCTGTACTTCAGAGAGGAGAGGAGAGGAGGTGGGTTCTCTGTCTGTACTTCAGAGAGGAGAGGAGGTGGGTTCTCTGTCTGTGGTTCTCTGTCTGTACTTCAGAGAGGAGAGGAGGTGGGTTCTCTGTCTGTGGTTCTCTGTCTGTACTTCAGAGAGGAGAGGAGGTGGGTTCTCTGTCTGTGGTTCAGAGAGGAGAGGAGGTGGGTTCTCTGTCTGTGGTTCTCTGTCTGTGGTTCTCTGTCTGTGGTTCTCTGTCTGTACTTCAGAGAGGAGAGGAGGTGGGTTCTCTGTCTGTGGTTCAGAGAGGAGAGGAGGTGGGTTCTCTGTCTGTGGTTCTCTGTCTGGTTCTCTGTCTGTACTTCAGAGAGGAGTTGGGTTCTCTGTCTGTGGTTCTCTGTCTGGTTCTCTGTCTGTACTTCAGAGAGGAGTTGGGTTATCTGTCTGTGGTTCTCTGTCTGGTTCTCTGTCTGTACTTCAGAGAGGAGAGGAGGTGGGTTCTCTGTCTGTGGTTCTCTGTCTGGTTCTCTGTCTGTACTTCGGAGAGGAGGGGGGGTTCCATTTATCCACCAGGTCACAATGTGTCTACTGTAAAGAAGTGACACGTGTGGAGTTTCTCATCGAGAACACAAAAACCTACTGAGGTTCTCTCCCTGTGGTTCTCTGCCTGTGGTTCTCTACCCGAGGTTCTCTGGCTGTGGTTCTCTGCCTGTGGTTCTCTACCCGAGGTTCTCTGACTGTGGTTCTCTGCCTGTGGTCCTCTGACTGTGGTCCTCTGACTGTGGTTCTCTCCCTGAGGTTCTCTACCTGTGGTTCTCTACCTGTGGTTCTCTGACTGTGGTTCTCTGACTGTGGTTCTCTCCCTGTGGTTCTCTACCTGTGGTTCTCTCCCTGTGGTTCTCTCCCTGTGGTTCTCTACCTGTGGTTCTCTACCTGTGGTTCTCTACCTGTGGTTCTCTCCCTGTGGTTCTCTACCTGAGGTTCTCTCCCTGTGGTTCTCTCCCTGTGGTTCTCTACCTGTGGTTCTCTACCTGTGGTTCTCTACCTGTGGTTCTCTCCCTGAGGTTCTCTACATGTGGTTCTCTCCCTGAGGTTCTCTACCTGTGGTTCTCTACATGTGGTTCTCTCCCTGAGGTTCTCTACCTGTGGTTCTCTACCTGTGGTTCTCTACCTGTGGTTCTCTACCTGTGGTTCTCTACCTGTGGTTCTCTCCCTGAGGTTCTCTCCCTGAGGTTCTCTACCTGAGGTTCTCTCCCTGAGGTTCTCTACCTGTGGTTCTCTACCTGTGGTTCTCTCCCTGAGGTTCTCTCCCTGAGGTTCTCTCCCTGTGGTTCTCTACCTGTGGTTCTCTCCCTGAGGTTCTCTACCTGTGGTTCAGAGGTTCTTACAAAGATCCTGAAGTTCCATCTCATCTGTCCGACTCAGTTTTGTGTGAAATGATCAGAAATCCTGTTTAACATGTTTCAAGCTGAATTGACTGAATTGATACAAAGTCCGTTTGTGTGTCTGCAGATGAGTTGATGTTCTCCAGGTCTGTGGTGGATCATGTGTGTTCTGTTCTTCAGGTTCCTGTCGGGCAGATGAGTTGATGTTCTTCAGGTCTGTGGTGGATCATGTGTGTTCTGTTCTTCAGGTTCCTGTCGGGCAGATGCACTGTCTACAAGCTGTTCGGCCTCTGCATGGTGCTGGTGCTGGTGTCTCTGCTGTGGCTGCAGCTCAGCTGTTCAGGGGACATGTCCCCCCCGATGCACGACGACCGACGCCTCACCCACCAGCAGCCGCCGGCGCCGCCCTGCCCCGTGGACAGTCGGGCGTCTGCAGTGGACGACCTCTCCTGGGGTCCTCACAAGCTGGCCCTGATCATCCCCTTCAGAGAGCGCTTCGAGGAGCTGCTGGTGTTCGTTCCCTTCATGCACACGTTCCTCAACAAGAAGAAGATCCGCCACAAGTTCATCATCATCAACCAGGTGGATCACTACAGGTGAGAAGAACCACGACCTCAATCCAGATGAAGGTTTATCTTCACATGAGGAACGCCTGTAAACACTTGTCACATGTTCACGTACACGTGTCACACATGTCACATGTTCACGTGTCACACATGTCACATGTTCACGTACACGTGTCACACATGTCACATGTTCACGTGTGCAGAGGTTAAAGGTCCCAGTGTTTTGAAGGTTCAACCGAGCGTCGCTCATCAACGTGGGCTTCCTGGAGAGCGGGAACGACACGGACTACCTGGCGATGCACGACGTGGACCTGCTGCCCCTGAACGACGCTCTGGACTACGGGTTCCCCGAGGGCGGCCCCTTCCACGTGGCCTCGCCCGAGCTGCACCCGCTGTACCACTACAAGACGTACGTGGGGGGGATCCTGCTGCTCACCAAGAAGCATTACCACATGGTACGGAGCTGCTCCACACTTCCTTTTACTTTGCTACTGCAGGAGCTGTGATGGTCATACGGTTAGAAGGACCTCCATTTATTATAGTGATTCATATATATTTATTTAATATATAAATGGAAACCATGGAAACACCGAGTTCAGGTTTATCGGAATCTGGTGGAGAAGTTGTTCTTGGCTCAGACGTTGTGGTGTAATGATGTAGTTCCTCCCCCAGGTGGCGCTGTGTAGCTGTGTAGCTGTATTAACCCTGTTGTGTGTTTCCCAGTGTAATGGGATGTCAAACCGGTTCTGGGGTTGGGGCCGAGAAGACGACGAGTTCTACAGGAGACTGAAGAAAGCTGAGCTGCAGGTAAAGAACACTGAGACAGAAGTCCTGTGAACTGGTCCCATGAGACAAATGTCCCTGGTTCTTCAGAGACTCGTTGTTATTTCATCATCAGCCTCAACATGAGATTCAACTTTATAGAGATTCACTGGTTACAGCAGCAGTTTGTTATGTACATGATGAACCACACACAGGAAGGTTACACTACATGTGTATATACAGATGTTTATATATATCTACATAGACTGATGTAAATATATACGCAGGTATAGAATCCAGTACATCATGAATATATCATTTCACTATGAGCTACATGTTCACAGAATATTAACATTGATATGTTTTAAAGATGAAATGTATAAGTAATGTGAATAATGATTAATCTTATGTAAATGTAATAATTATAAGTGAGTCAAAGGGAAAGTGTAAAATGAGGTGAAGAAAATGGTGAAATTATTATAATCACCTACGTTTCAAACATTCTGCACAAAGAAGAAAACAAGATGTTTTATATGATTCATTATATTCTGTTAAATCAGAGATATTATAATTTTTTGAGGAGAAATAAATCTTAAATATTTCCAGTTTAAATGAGTTGAGGTTTGAATCCTTGGTTTGTTTGTATGACTCCATCTGATCAGTGTTAGGAAACGTGCTGTGCTTCCTCTCCAGCTGTTCAGACCCAGTGGAATCACGACAGGATATAAAACCTTCCTCCACATCCACGACCCGGCCTGGAGGAAGAGGGACCAGAAGAGGGTCGCTGCTCAGAAGCAGGTACAGACCTTCACCAGCAGGATTCAGCTGCTTGTTCACCATCTCTGAAACCACACAAACGACTTCAGCCTTTTATACAAATCCTCAACTCGGCCTCGGTTCATTAGTATCGACGTCATTTTCAAGTTTGTGTATTTAAACTGCAAAATGTGTAAAACTACGTAGTTCAACAAACCTGTGACATACACAAGTTATTTAATTTAAACTCCGTGTACAGAGGAGAAAACGTTGTTCTCCGCAGATCAGTCACATTTAAATAAAACTCCTTTAAAGACCAAGACGTGTTCTGAGGATGGAGTTCTGCTGCAGGTTCAGTTCTGACCTGGACCCTTTGCAGCGCTGGTTTCCAACACTCCTCCCACTTTGATTCTGTCCTGTCAGTTAAGGCTGAAGTCCCCAAAATATCCTAAACAAATAAACGTGTTGATGAAAATGCAGCTTTGCTCTTCAGTCTTGATGAATATCAGGTTTTTATCAGAAGATCTCAGGATAAAAGCTCAGGACGGATTTAGAAGCTCAGCCAAGTTTCGTAAACAGCAAAACTTTGAAATCAATTCTGAAACACACAGCAGCTGCTGAGCTGAGATGGAGGAGATGTTATCAGGTTCATGTGATGAAGAGTCTTGCAGCTGCACTTTGAACATCCTGAAGTCACCAGTCGTGTTTTATTAAGTCACGTAAACATAATTACAATTGTCTTGTAAAGATGAAATAATCTTAATCCCTAAATCATCCACAGCAAAAAGTATCTGATTTACAGTGAGAACAAGAATAAAAACTTTGTCAACACTTGAACAAGCTCATTTAAATCCAGATGTGTCCCCCCCTCCCTGTAGGAGCAGTTTAAGGTGGACCCGGAGGGGGGGCTGACCAACCTGCGTTACCAGGTGGAGTCCAGACAGGAGCTGACCATCAGCGGGGCGCCGTGCACCGTCATCAGCACCAAGCTGGAGTGTGACCAGGACACGACGCCGTGGTGCCTGCTGCTGTAGACGAGCACGTGGGTCAGTTGTGACGCGGGTTCGAGCCCCGACTGGAATCTCTTCCTGGTTTTAACTGGGATCCTGTTTTCCTGATGATCTGCAGCTGGATTATCTTCAGTGACACCAACAGACTAATTGAACTTTGATTCATTTCCACATTGAACTGAAACAAGCAGTTGAAGTTTAATAATCTGAGGATTAAACCAACGAGAGTCTAACTTGTGTTAGAGTCCGTCTGGTTCAGACGTGAAGGATTCAAACGTCCTGATGGCGACTTCCTTTCTGTCAAACTGCTCAGTCCAGTAACGGACCATTAACACTTCTCACCATGACGACATGAACAAACGCACTTCCTGTCTGACCTCAAACCTCAGCGGACGCACACCGACTGTTCCACCGTGCTGATCTGACTCAAACTGGACGAGCGGGAGCGAACCCCCGCTGGTTGTCTCTTCTGGTACCTGCTGGTACGACGTGAACCTGAAGTCTGTTTTCTTACTGTGGGCCTGTGCAAACGAAACGACCTCCAGCGACGCACGTTTCTCCAGATCTCAACCACATCTGGACAAAGTGCATCGAACTGTAACACCACAGGGTTTCTTTTAGCTTTTTAAATCTGAGAATGGTCGAATGTCTGACTACTAACCTCCAGTGTTTGATTTTCCCACTGACACTGTTGAAACTAGTTTTTATTGTTGATGAGGAAAGTGTTTGTATTTCATTTTCACAGTACGTTCTTTTTTTAGACTCAGAGAATTCACCAAAGGAAAAATAGACTTTACTTTACAATCAGGATTTCTGTCTCATAATCAAAACCTGGTATTGAATAGTTTCATTTTCCAATAATTACAAGAAATGATGAGCTATGAATTTATAACTACGTGAAAACTCCTGAGTTTATTCTCCTTGATAAACAGAGAGTTTCTTCAAAGTTAACTGAGCCACACTGTCCCAGTTTTAAACTCATCACTGTTGCCATGGTTACGCCTGTTGTCCACACTACCCTGGACTTTGAGACTTGTAAACGCTGCTGGTCTCGTTTTAGATTGAAAACTCTGGGGTTGTGTTTTAGTCTCTTCCTGATTCACCAGAGTTGTTAACACCAGCCTCCGTCATTTAGATAAATCTCAGTGTTTTCAGTTTAACTCTGTTCTGTCTTCAGTCTGGTTTTTAGTTTAGTTTTTCACTGTCTTCTTCCCTGCTGTTGTCATGTGCTGGTCGGCCTCCAGGGGGCGCCATGGAGTTTTAAAGGCTATGTATTTAGATGTCGTACAGATTTTGTTTTACACAGATGACGGTGCCATTTATTTGTACAGTATTCAGTATTTATATACAAGAACAACAAGAAGCAATTGTGTGGTTGTGTCTTTTTCTTTGTTTTCATATTGATTTTCATGTTGGAAAATTCTTCCTCTGTCAAAAAGTTCAGTTTTCTACTAGTTACAACAAGGAGGAGAACTCTGAGACGTGTGTTCTCACACGTCAGGAACACGTCAGGAACACGTCAGGAACACGTCTGACTTCATGTCTCCTTCCAACACTGTTCTCTCTCTAAATCCTTGATTGTTCCCAAGAAGCAGCTGAAGACGAGTTCACAGCCTGGAATCACCTCCTCTTACACATGTGGTCGTCGCTGAGCTTCTACACGGCTCCTCCACATACATGTCACCTCCTCTTCGCTCCTCATTTGCATGTCGTGTTGTTGCCGGTGTGACTTCTAACACCACGTGTGAGTCAGCAGCAGGAGGAGTGCAGGTAAACACAGGTGAAGGAGTGATGGATCAGAGGTTAGCGGAGCCGTTAGCCTGTGATCCTGCTAATGAGCCTCAGTGGATCTGCTCATCAGAAGAAGAAGAGTTGACCCGACCTCTTCTTCACTCTGTTCTCTCTCTGTGTTAATGATCACGTGCAGCTGCATTTCATTTAAACTGAACGCTTCATCGTTGGGATAAAGGATTTATAAACTGAAAATAATGTGTTTATTCATGTTTAACTCATCATTAGGGCCCGAGCACCTCGGCTGGGAGGCCCTGTGGTATTCATAAGGATTTTTATTTCCCTTTTGGGCTTTTTCAGGCCTAGACGCTCAAATTCATACCAAAGTTTGTTTGTTTATGTAAAATTAATAAAAATGTAATTAATCTTTTCTCAAGAACATAACAATTTAGGAAGATAGAGTGATAGAAGATATAAATAATGGTAATTATGGTTATAATAATCATAATGTTCTGGTCAGATCACAACATTGGCTCAAGCTGAGCAGTACAATACTGCCACCTTGTGGACAAAAGTGGGAACTGAAGAAACTAACAATTACGATAATAATGATTTATAACAATATCTAAATTCTTACAACATATTTAATTTAGATTGAAGTTAATGTTGGCTCTTATTATTCTAACCCATGAATTGGCTTTTTGAGCCTTTAACAGGCTCATAATTACCAACGTAATTACCTGGAGATTTACAGAGAACTTCTCCTGTTGTGGAAATGATCCGTAATTTTATTAAAATAACCAAATATCCTGCAAATAGAAACAACCTCAGTTCACATTAATTTAATTTGATAAACTGAACTATAAAATATCATTCTTCTGTTCCCCAGCTGTTTGTGCCTCTGCAGTTTGAACACATGTTGATCACATAGATTTTCCTGCTGTGGCTCTGCTGCTGCACATCAGCAGCCGTGTGTCTCTGGAGGCCTCTGGAGGCCCCTGAAGGGCCCTGGAGGCCCCCAGCAGGGCCCCTGAAGGCCCCCAGCAGGCCCCTGGAGGCCCCTGAAGGGCCCTGGAGGCCTCTGGAGGCCCCTGAAGACCCCCTGGAGGCCCCTGGAGGCCCCTGAAGGGCCCTGGAGGCCCCTGGAGGCCCCTGAAGGGCCCTGGAGGCCTCTGGAGGCCCCTGAAGACCCCCTGGAGGCCCCTGAAGGCCCCCAGCAGGGCCCCTGGAGGCCTCTGGAGGCCCCTGCAGGCCCCCTGGAGGCCCCCAGCAGGGCCCCTGGAGGCCCCTGAAGGCCCCCTGGAGGCCCCAGCAGGCCCCCCGGAGGCCCCCCGGAGGCCCCCCGGAGGCCCCCTGAAGGGCCCCAGCTGCCTTGACAACCTGCCTGAGTCGTCTCCTGCCGACAGAAACCAGCTCCGATGCAGTTGTGGATTTTTTTTGGGGACGAGCCAAAGATGGCGACAGAGACAAAGAGAGGACGGGGTGAATCTACACCTCCCCCCCCCCCCCTCCCCCCCCCCTCAAAGCTGCTCCCCCACGGGTGCAATTTTCACCTTTTGTTGGAGGTGACTGTGATGATTAGAAAAAAAAACACCTCTGCTCACAAATAGACGACAGCAGCACCCCTGCTCTGCAGCTTTGTGCTAATTTTTTAATTCCCCACTCAGTAATTATAATTCTTTATCTCAGCTGTAATATAAGATAATGGAAATTGTAAAGTAATAAGTACGAGAGCCAGGCTGCGCTGTTCACACGTATTTATAGATGAGCAGAGCTCCAGAGCAGATGTGGTGCCAACACTTCATTTTCAGCCTTTGTTAATGAATGTGGGAGATTATGTTTCTATTATGGTGCAATTAGCAAAAAATAAAAGATAAAGTCGAGCGATGAGAGCCTGTAATCACATTCACTGCTTGTCTAATAAAACACAAAGGGACCCGACGCAGTCAAAACACAAGCAACTGTCTCATCTCCTGTAAAAGCTGCTGCTGTTCTGAGCAGATGTTTCACTTCCTGGTGACCGGCGTGTTTCTGTTTGACGAGGACGTGACTTCACTGTGATGGTCTCAGTCTTTAAACCCTCTGAGACCTCAGACCTTCAGTCAATCTGGGTTCTACCACAAGTCAACATGAGGCCGACTGAACAGAGAACTACTCTGTTGGAAATGCATTTCACTGTGAGTGTTGATTTAAAGGTGAAACCGAATCAGAAAATCCATTTGGATTCTGAAGTCAAACTGACTGGCTGGTTGATACCGACAAACAGTAGGGGGCGCTGATTCTTCAGTCAGTCATTTATACCACTGCAGAAGAAAGGAGGCTCAGGGGGTACAGAGGGTCGTCCAGTAGCCTTAAGGTTGGTGGTTCGATCCCTGGCTCCTTCACTCCTCCGTGGTCGAAATACAGTTCAGGGGGAAACATGAATGTGATCAAAGCTCGTTGATCTCAGGCGAAGACGCCATGTTTCCTCTTCTGGAGCCTGGAGCGATGGTTCACGTGATGAAGACGTCACTCATTCACTGAATCAGAAACAATCCTTGAACTTTAACTATGTACAGTTTGCTTTTCTTTATAGATTTTACCACATTTAACATTTAACCCACATGAACGTGATGTTTTACATGTTGGTTTCTGTGCTGCTGCATCTGCTTTATATTTAAATCTCATCACAACTTTATCCTTAATCCAAAAAGATGAAAAGAAAAGATAATAAGACTGATATTTAATTAATTAAATTAATGATTAAAACAAAGATTTGAACAGTTCGAGTTTCAAAATATAATTTAGATTCATTTCTTTAAACACATCAATGTGAAACACAGGTTCTTTAAAAGGTGTGTGTGTGTGTGTGTGTGTGTGTGTGTGTGTCGGCATCAGTCCACCTACAGATGGTCAGACTCTCACTCGTCTGTCACACTCTGATTGGCTGCTTTGCTGCTGGAAGCTGCTGAACCAAATCAGACAGATTTTCACACACAGACACACACACTCTCTCTCACACACAAACACACACACACACACACACACACACACAGATACAGACACACACACAGTATGGCGTATACAGGAGGAACAGAGCAGCAGTAACAACATGTAATTCCAGAGACGATGATGTCTGGTGGTCGTGATAAAGATTTAACCTCGAACACGTTGGAATTCTCCTTTTGTACGAACGATTTCTCGAAGCTGTTGAAGCTTCAGATTTCAATTTGTTCATTTGCTCTTTGTTTAATCTGTTGGAGCCGAGTAGAGAGCGACTATAAGAAGATATTCATCTGAGAGACATAAAGAAATCCAGAAAAATGACTCTTCAAATGTCTCCAGAAACATGAGAAATGTCCCAGATTTATCCAATAAATCTCACTCAGAGTTATTAACTGTATCACAGGTGATAATCTGCTTTGAATCAGATTAATTAGATTTATAGATCATCCAAACACGTTCCGTACGTAAAGTAAATGTTAAAAAGTGAATTAATTCATCAAAACAGAAACAGTTTGTTCTTCAGTTTTATGAGATTTTACACTTTTGTTCCTCTACAGTTCAGTTCAGGGGAAATATTTTACTTTTATTATTAAACGTATTTACTTTGCAGACAGAGACGTGTTAGCATCGTAGGTCTGAGGTTTTAATGTGGGAACCAGTGTTTTCATGTCCTGGTTATGAATGAAAAGGGGTTTTATAGGTTTTATGTATATTGCACTTTTATATTGAAAAATGAATTAATCAATACAAGTGTAATATATTTAAAGTGTTGAAAGTAGAATAAAATGTGGCTACAAGGAAAATATGCACCTTTATGGAAGGTGGAATTAAAATAAAGGAAATTAAAAGTCATACGATAATGTCATGAAGTGAATATTTCATATTTAAGTTCAAATAATACATACATTTTAAGAAAACGCGTAGATTTATAGAAACAATAACATTTAAAACACTGTATAAAATAAATTAAATATAAAACATTAAATACAATCTAATAATAGGTACATGTAATATCCAAGATTTATTTTTTATTTTATTTTTACATTTTTCTCAGTAAAACTAAAATCACAGGTCACTAACTGTGATGTGTGTGATTCAGTATCTGACCACTGGAGGGCGCTGTGCTTTTTTGTTATGAGCTGAGGAGCGACTGGTTGTTCAGTTCAAACTTTAAATATAATATTTAAATAATCAAAGTGATGAAGTAAAATATTAAATAGTCATTAAATGACTAATAATAAGATAATAGAAATATAAACAGAAAATAATATTATATTTCAATAATAATCTGAATCAAAACATTCTGCATGATGAGCTCTTTTGTTTAGGGATGTTAATAATTAACCGTTTAACTATTAACTGACAATTAGAATTAAGATTGATTAATATTCATGAGCTAAAATAAAAATATGTATAAAGGTTTTAATCAGACGTTTCTTGAGGCCGAACACTGAACCTCTGAATCTCTGGGACGTTGATCTGACGTCTGCAGGAGGCTGAGCAGCTGTTTGTCTCTTTGTCTCTTTGTTGGTTTGTCTCTTTGTTGGTTTGTCTCTTTGTTGGTTTGTTGGTTTGTCTCTTTGTTGGTTTGTTGGTTTGTCTCTTTGTTGGTTTGTCTCTTTGTTGGTTTGTTGGTTTGTCTCTTTGTTGGTTTGTTGGTTGGTTTGTTGGTTTGTTGGTTTGTTGGTTTGTCTCTTTGTTGGTTTGTTTGTTGGTTTGTTGGTTTGTTGGTTTGTTTGTTGGTTTGTTGGTTTGTTGGTTTGTCTCTTTGTTGGTTTGTTGGTTTGTTTGTTGGTTTGTTGGTTTGTCTCTTTGTTGGTTTGTTGGTTTGTTTGTTGGTTTGTTGGTTTGTCTCTTTGTTGGTTTGTTGGTTTGTTGGTTTGTCTCTTTGTTGGTTTGTTGGTTTGTTGGTTTGTCTCTTTGTCTCTTTGTTGGTTTGTTGGTTTGTTGGTTTGTCTCTTTGTTGGTTTGTTGGTTTGTTGGTTTGTCTCTTTGCTGGTTTGTTTGTTGGTTTGTTGGTTTGTCTCTTTGTTGGTTTGTTGGTTTGTCTCTTTGTTGGTTTGTTGGTTTGTTGGTTTGTCTCTTTGTTGGTTTGTTGGTTTGTTTGCTGGTTTGTTGGTTTGTCTCTTTGTTGGTTTGTTGGTTTGTCTGCAGGAACCACTCACCTGATCTGGTGAGGTTAGGAGTCCGAGGTCAAAGGTCCAGTGTTCAGGTGCTAAAGGTGTGAAGCAGTTTCTGAAACGGGTCGAGCAGCGTTTCCTGGTGTCTCAGTTTCAGCAGCTGTGAAGCTCTGTGTGTGTTGTGATGTCAGACGTGTCAGTGAGACGTGTCATGTGGACGCAGCCTCACCACGACATGTGGGTCATTGGACCTGTGACGAGGATCCATCAGAACTGTGTGTGTGTGTGTGTGTGTGTGTGTGTGTGTGTGTGTGTGTGTGTGTGTGGTTCTTTGTGAGTAAATGACAGTTTATGTGTGAGAACATGAACAGAACCTCTGACAGTGCAGGGTGTCAGTAACCCCCCCCCCCCCCCCCCCCCCCCCCCCTCCATTAATGCCTGCGTCTCTGGCCCGGCGGCGGCCCGGCGCTGAGTTATGACATTTCTGGCATAGCTGTGCTGCAGGTGAAAACACGTCGCTGTGAAATGCAGTTTAACTAATGGTGCACCTCCTGCAGCAATTTGTCCTCAGCAACAACACATAAATTACCGTTTAGGAGACGACTGTAGGCCGCCGGCGCTCCGAGGCGCTGACTGACAGTTTGAGGCGAGTACAGCAGCAGTTCTCAAGCCGAGCGGTGGAGACCCCCCCGGGGCCCCTGCAGGGGTTTCCAGGGAGTTCCCTTTTAAAATTCAACTTTGATTTACAAGAATTTCCCCAATTACAGCCTGAAAGATTTCACTCACAAATCTGTCAGGCAGCTGTCTGATCACGCCTGCTCGTCAGCGGTTTCTATGGCGACTGACCCACAGCAACACATCACAAGAAGAACAATGCAGTCGTTAAAGAACTGCTCATTCATATAAATAAACCTGTTTCAGAATAAGATAAAGAAATAAGGAAATAAAGGAAATAGAAATTGCAGTTAACAGACAAACACATTTAAAAATGATTCCTTTCACTGTTCTGTGAATAAAGATGGACGACATCACAGCTAGCAAAAGAGAAGCCAAAGGGTCGCCCCCTGGTGTCTGGCTGCAGTATAGGTCATAAATCTCCATGTTAGCAGACGGGACACGGACCAAACAACAAGAAATCAAAGTAAACGTTGAATAAATGTTTGTCAAACATGTTTCTGTCATTTCAGGTCGTTCTTCTCTCTCTGATGTTTGTTCAAGTGTTTCGGATCAGTTTGGTTTGAATCAGTTATTTGATGATATGAAAACAGGCGGAGACGTGATGATTGACAGCTGACACTGACATCATCACCACAAGATGGCAGCGTTCGCATATCCTGGATGTTTTGGGAGGAGGTGGAGACGTGTCGCTCATATTTTTTAATCTTATCATTTTTTATAATTCATCACTATGGTTACACCTGGTGTCCACACACCTCCAAATCTTAAATTGTTTAAACGCTGCTCATTTTAGTTTGGAAACTTTGTGTTTGAGTCTGAACAGAAACTGAGACTTTATTAAAGGATGACGCAGACGTTCTCTTCCTGATTGGTTCTCATCAGTCACATGACAGAGCACAAACCTCAGTGGCAGTAAACTTTCCTATTCTCTATTTTGTACTTTAAATCAAACCGTTGTCTTCCACTTATTCCCGACGTCCCTCTCACTTTCCAGCTCCTCCTGCAGGATCCTGAGATGTTCCCAGGCCTGATGGGTAATGTAGTCCCTCCAGCAGGTTCTGGGTCCAGGCCCGGTCCACCTCCAACACCCGACATGTGTCTCTCAGGCTGAGTCCCCGACGGAGACAAGTCATTGCAGCCCCTTCACGACCTCGTTCTTTTAGCTGAGACTCTCAAATACATTTTGAATTAATTTGCTTGAAGTTAAACTTCACTGATTCTGGTGATTCCACAGAACTTCTGGTTTGTCGTTGGCAACAAGAAAAACCTGCAGCACGGAACTCATTTTACCCCGAAGGTCCCGGACACAAGAGAAATCACTGCTGCAATTTAATAAAGCATCGAGCACAAGAGAGCAAAGCCTGGAAACAATATACAATCATAAACTTGAATTATAACACATCTTTAAAACCTCAAACCTTTAAACTGAATCTTGTATCTTTATTTCTCTCTGCTGGTAAACGATGACCTGTCACCGTCACTGGAGCCGAATGTCTTCAAAATACTTTGTTTGTGTATCATCGGCCTCAGAGGCTCAGCGCCGTCATCACGTCACTTCAGTTTCCTTCGTTTCTTCACAGCGAAGAATCACAAACCGTTCGTTAGTGTCAGAGAAACCGTCGCTCAGTCAGCGATTCGTCGGATCGGGATGAAATGACAGGAAGCGCGGCGAGGTTTGTTCAAAACCTCCGACAGCTGACTGCCTCCGAGATGAAAGCAACTGACAAAGAGACATAATGTCTTTGTGTGTGTGTGTGCGTGTGTGTGTGTGTGTGCGTGTGTGTGTGTGTGTGTGTGTGTGTGTGTGTGTGTGTGTGTGTGTGTGTGTGTTTTTGTGTGTGTGTGTGTTTCCTGCAGAGGGAATGTCGTCCGACCACCATCGTCTCCTTGTCGAAGGAAACGCTCGTGAGACAACAGCAGTGATTAAATAACGGAAGTCAGTGATAGAGTTTTTTAAATGTGACCATCAGAGCTGAGATGAGACAGAGACAGAGACAGAGACGGAGACAGAGACAGAGACAGAGACGGAGTCAGAGACAGAGACAGAGACAGAGACGGAGACAGAGACAGAGACAGAGACAGAGACGGAGACAGAGACAGAGACAGAGACGGAGTCAGAGACAGAGACAGAGACAGAGACGGAGACGGAGACAGAGACAGAGACGGAGTCAGAGACAGAGACAGAGACAGAGACGGAGACAGAGACAGAGACGGAGACAGAGACAGAGACAGAGACAGAGACGGAGACAGAGACAGAGACAGAGACGGAGACGGAGACAGAGACGGAGACGGAGACGGAGTCAGAGACAGAGACAGAGACGGAGACAGAGACAGAGACAGAGACGGAGACAGAGACGGAGACGGAGACGGAGACAGAGACAGAGAGACAGAGACGGAGTCAGAGTCATCAGACGTTTCACTGATAAAACACAACTCAACTCCTCATTACCTCTTGTATTAATAACCAGGTTACAACATGTGAAAATCTACATGTGGGTCGAGACTCGAGCGTCAGCGGTGACCTCAGCTCGATTGTGAACAGGCTGAATTAAACAGACTCTAGATCAGGACGTTCTCCTGATGAAGGAAACATCTTTAATATTTTAACTTCGACTCCGTTTGACCACAAACTGTTTCCTTCATTCAGAAGTGAAACTTTTCCTGAAGTGTGTGGCCGGTTGTGAGTCCGGTGTGTAAAGGTTCCATCTCCTCAGGACCGACTGTAAAATGAAAAATACGACTTGATTACTAAGTGACACCTCGTATATTCATGTGAAACCTCCGCGGGCCGGAGGCTCAGCGGGGGTTTACGGGGACGCTGATGGGCGATGATGGCCGATGTGTCTCTACACGACCTCGGCCGCCACCCGGCTCTCTGTGCAAATGGCCTCCACGTCTCGGCGCTAAAATCAAACAATATGTCGCTGGTATCACCACAGACATGTCGGCAGACGTCTGAACGCTCAGTGTTGGTGGAGTCAAATGATTTGATGCTTCTGGTCCGAGGCTCTTTTCTTTCTTCTTGTCCTGGATCCAAACTTCTTTTCTTTTTCTTTGTTCAACACGTTAGTTTTCATTTGTCTTTTTACGAGAGATTGAATGTGGAACAGAGACAACACACGCTTGTTTTATCAGCTCAGTTCCTTCATGTTGTTTTGTCGTCTCTATCTCAGCGGATCTTCGTCTTCTACGTGTACGGCTCCTCTTCTTCATCCTGAGATATTTGTGTTCTTCCAGTTTCACGTCCTTCACGTGTTAGAAACCTCATCAACACGTCCACTCGCTCACTGGGAAGCTTCCACACATTTAACCAGGAGGCTTCAGGAGAAGATCCAGATAAAGTCCAGAGACACTGACTCAGACATTTGTTCTCACAGACGAGTGAGTCTCAAGTTCGACTGTTTCACGTTTTACATCTAAACGTATATTTTACTGCAGTTCTGCTTCCTGAGGAGACTTTTGATGATGAAAACAAATGAAAGCTGCTGCTGTTATTAAAATTGACTCTGAATCTGTCCCACGTGAGAATGAGCTCCGTGCACCAGCACCTCTGTTTCCAACAGACAGAAACAATCATCTGGGAAACGTCCTCATGCTTCTCCATGAAATTCACTTCTTCTCTTCCATCGATCCCAGTTTGAACCAGTATGTCACCAAAGGACCTGTTAACGTATTAGAATCAGCAGCAGAAGAAAACGATCACACAGCATCAGTTTCATTTGTGAACTTTATTTAAACATAGTTATTTACATTATTATTTCTCTTGTACTGTCTCGGAGCTTCAGGTAAACACCGGATGTTTTTGGTATCAGATTCTCATCACATCAACAAACTTGTTTTTCTTCTCAGACTCTCCGGAGGTGCGACACGGTGAAACATGTACGAGGACACAAAGCAAACGCCATAAACATGGCGGCCGTCAGGCGGGTAAACAAACAGCGGCGAGCAGGGAGGCGTTTAGCAGCTAATTGTCTTCACTGGGGAGCTGATACAGCCTCAGTTAAAGTCTGTAAAGTCCCCGAGCCGGAGGGCTGGAAACAGACGCTGCTACAGGAAGAGCCCAGGGGCACAGGGGAGGATTCATACCCCCACCGCACACACATAAACACACCTCCACTGAGAACACACACACACTCACTCCCACAACACACACACAGATGTAGAAATGAGAAGAAATGCATGAGTGCAACACACACACCTGGAGACAAAGGGAGTGTCAATCACCAACACACACACACACACACACACACACACACACACACACACACACACACACACACACACACACACACACACACACACACACACCTGAGCAGCCCCCTCCCCATGACACCTGTCAACACTTTAGCTGTGGAATAAACATCCCCTGAGCTCGTCTGACAGGTCGACCAGCAGATCAAATGGAAGCGCTGCCAACGCCGTCAGGTCCGACCTCAGATCAGCTCTCACTCCATCTCCTGATGGACAACATCAGATTAGAGCTCAGACCAACTGAGGAGCAGCGTCAGTGCTGAGGAGCCTTCATGACCAATCAGCTTCTCACTAAGAGCAACGAGAGAGAACCAACCGGATCCTCAGGACTGAGACTAAACGATAAACCAGATCAGTGAGGAATGAGCCAGATGATGAAGAGTAGAACCAGCTGCAGCCGTGAGACGATTTCTGAAATTCAAAAAGTTACGATTTCAAAAGGTGAATTTAAAAATAGCGATGGTTTCACTTCTGCTGCGTAACGTTCTCCTCACTTTGAAGTTTATTGGCAGTTGTCAAACAACAAATTGGTACATTAGCGCCACCAGCTGGTGTGGAGGGTGGACAGGTCTGAGCTCTTCTCCACCTGGACGGTGTCGGTGCAGAGACTGAATCCTTAAAGAACCGGTTCTGACACCATCTGGGAGGAAAGAAGGTCAAAGGACAACATTTGCAGTTAATTAACATGAACACTGTAAATATGAAAGAACCAAAACACGACTAAATGATAAATCCTCACGATCACACACGCTGTACTTGTACATTTTTTATAAACTGGAGGTCGTCACCATCATTTTAGTTTTCTTCTAAATCGTCTTTTCAAGATGCATTGAACTTAATTTGACTTTGAACATGTTGTAATGCTTCCTTCGGTCTAATGACTCCTCCTCTGCTCTGTTAACACATTCACACAGGAAGTTCGATTCCTAAACTAAACCTAATGAACCACAGTAAATTGGACGGATCCATCTGAGCAGGAACAAGTTCCCAGAGAACGTGAGTGATGAGAATCAGCAGCAGGACCCGCAGCACTGGTCAGAACCTAATTACATTAAGTCACTGTGAGCGGTTGTTTTCACTTCCTGTCGTCTTTTCTTTCTCTCTTTTCATTCATCGTTTTGAACCGGATCACCCTCTCTCTCTCTGCTCAGTGTTGGATCTCCTCGTTTCACCGCTCCATAAATAAAAGGCGTTACCTCCTGTCGTCCTCACTTCCTCCCTGCAGCTGTCTGACGGCTCTGCCCACCTCCAGCTCTGGACCTCGGGGGGTTTACTGCTACTTAGGTGGTAATATATCGTCCTGGTTACCACAGGTGTCTTCCTAAAGTGGTCTGGATCAGATAAGAACAGACCCTCCTCCCCTTTCCCGCCTCCCACACTTCAGACTCACCTCCCCCCCACACTCTGAAACCTGCCGCAGGGGATCTGTTCTTTAAATCTACACAGTGATCGGAGTTTAGGAAAACCTGTGATAGTAGTAATAAGGTCAGAGGTCAATCAGGACAAAGTCCTGTGACTTGGTTACTGTTTAAACTGCATCTGGACATAAACCGGTTTCCTGATGAACCTCTTCACGTCTAAAGATTCCTACTTAGCACTGGTTGTCGTACACAAAGAAAAACCTTTGCAAGTCCACATTGTTATAGCTTCAGAAAAGTAATATTTGCACCATCATGACAAACCGAATGAGGATCAGCTTTGATAAACCAGTGTTTAGATTACAAACACAAAGGACCTAAACCGGTTCCCTGTTGAACTCCACTCAAACATGATTTGATTTCCCGGAACATTCGA
>NC_047160.1:26979943-26994943 GCF_009819705.1 Hippoglossus hippoglossus
TGGTTGTGAGCTGTATCGCTGGTGATTCATTTGCAGTTTACTCGCTCGGTGAGAACCGGAGGCGTCGACTTCACTTCCACTCGGCGGCCGAACATGTTGCAGTGACATATTTCACCGCCGCAGTCGTGCCAAACTCGCGCTGATACACAAGCAGCCATTGTCTTGGGCACGGCGTCGTATTTTCACAGCAGCGTTGTTGTCGTCTGATGAAGTTATTTGCAGAACACACACCTCGTTTCTCACACTCCGCAGTGTGACTGTGCATCGTGACATATGCTGCAGGTCAAAGGTCAGAAGTTGTAAAACATGAAGTTGCGGAGCCACTTCCGCAGAATCTGCTGCGACTGAACCTGTGAGTTTAATGGATGAATTTCATTAGTTTATGTGAAGATATTTTAATTATACCACAACGTACATGATGCTACGATCAACACACACACAAGACAAAAGGTTATAACGCACAAAAGACCATAATAAAAAGGTTTAGTTTGTCTGAGCCGAGCCAGAACAAGTGATTCTCATATAAAATTCATCCTTTATCATAGAAATCTGTCCACAAGCTGTTTGTTAAAGGAAACTGAGAAACTGGGGATGATCTGTTTGTCTTTAACATTTCTTGTCGTCAAAGGAAACTTATTTTTTCCAAGGATTCTTTCCTCGAGTGTGTTATAATGGTTTGTTTGTGAAAGTTGAAGTTGTGCAAAGTGAAAACCAGAGGAAACAAACCAGAGGAAACAAACCAGAGGAAACAAACCAGAGGAAACAAACCAGAGGAAACAAACCAGAGGAAACATGACGTTCAACCCGAGAACTGTAGTAAAACATTGTGAGATTGAACGTGTCACAGGTCGACATTTCCTACACTCGCTGGAAGTGGTTAACCAATCACAGCAGAGTAGAGCAGCTGGCCAATCAGAGCAGGGCTTTATCAGGAGGGGGGTCTTAAAGAGACAGGAGCTGAAACCAAGTGTTTGAGACAGAGGCTGAAGAGAGGAGCTGCAGCGATGGACAGTCTGAGGAAAGTGATTCTGAACGTTAGAGCATGAAAACATTTTACAGTCACGACACTGATTCAAATGATCAACATGAATATGAACAGGTACGTCTCCTTTAACCCTGAAGTCAGATCATATAACTGATCATCTTCTACCTGGTTATGTGTCACATCTGCTGATCTGAGTAAAGTGAACAGTGAAGAAAATCTGCAGAATCTTCCATCAACAGTATTTTGGATCCCTGAGGCTGAGGAGTCGTCTGATGCCAAAGTCGGACGTGTAGTTGGCCGTCACGTTCCACGCTAATGAGTCTCCATATCACCTAATTGTCCGACAAACTGTTCCTTTAATATCCGCCAGTGTGTGTGTGAGAGTTTCCTTAATTTATGCAGGATAATACGAGACGCCTTCTGCCGAGCTGCTCCTTCCTCCTTCTCCTCTTTCTTCCCTTCAACCTTCTGTTCTCCTCCGCCACCTCCTCCCTCCTTCTCTCGCTCCTCTCCCTGACAACTGTGACTGTTTTAATTCTGACCGCTGATTAGCCCGAATCAATTAAGTCCTGCATGCTGTGTCCAACAGCAGAGCAGCATGGGGTATTTAGACTATTTAGGCTCCCATTCATCAAGCTCCAGCCTCTTAATCACCCTTTAATTACAGCCTGCGACTATGGGGGCTGAAGTGGGACATTAAGTGCGGTTGCTTTCTCCGCAGAGCCGAGCGCTGGAGTGGTTGCGGGAATGAATCAGGCGGTCGCTCTCGAGCTGCTGCGTCGGGCCTCGTGGCGTCCTGGTGGCTGATTGCACGTGAAATCTCACCATGTGTCGAGCAGGAAGCAGCAGCAGGTGTCAGGAGTCAATTAATGTAATCGCTGAGCTCGTTTACACGAGGGGCCGTTTAGACTTTAATTTACATGGAAGGTCCTTTTCATAATCTTGTAGTAAACTCTCCTCACATTCACAGACTGGTTGTTGCTCAGAGTTCAGAAGAAACAAACTTATCAGAAACTTGAACACTTGAACAGATCAGTGTGATAAGATCTATGACAGAAACTATCTATGACTTTTATTTAACGTCTACTTAGATTTTTTTGTTTGGTCCGTGTCCCGTCTGTTAACATGGAGGAGGTGGGGTTTATGACCTATACTGCAGCCAGCCACCAGGGGGCAATAGAGATGATTTGGCTTCACAACATATGTTTATCAGTTTATATGTCGATTAAAATCTCGTTCTTGTCCTCTAAATCAGTTACAGTCACTTTTATTCTGAACGTTTTTATTTATGTATCTGTTGCTGTCTGACGTACAGAGACATTTTATTTTGAAAAACTGATTTATTTAAGGCTGTCAGTGTTTTCTGATTAATGAACAGATATAAAATCTCCTCCGTAAACTCACTGAGATTTTCCACCTAAAAGTCAAGCAAATAAGAGCATTTTTAACTTGAATTAATTCATTTTCAATTCATTCACTTTTGCATATTTGAAAATGAATTCAGAAAACCTAATTGTCTTAAAGTCAGAGGTGAACTAAGACGTGTTCATAGTGAAACTCTGTTGGCCCGTGGCGCCTCGTCGGAAACTAAAATGTTTATTGTTTTACTGTGAAAGGGTCCGTCGTCACAGTGACGGTGTAGAAACTGTCCTGATAATAAAAGTGTGTTTGGAGGATTATTGTTCCTTCGTTTCTTCATGTGACATGAAAGCACCTCCTGAGAAGGAAGTTAAACTCTCGTCTCTTTCTGCTCGCAGCTATCAGCGTTACTAATCCTCTCGGTGCCTCTCTTGTTCGGCCGTTCAAAGCGACAGCGGGGATAACATCACTTCATTGACATCCGCAGTCTTGGTTTGTCAATTAGACGTTGTAGTCGACTAATCTCCTGCAGGACTGCTCCAGGTTTTCACTCGTACGGAGGAGGAGAAAAGCGAAGCGCTTTAATGCCGTCTAATGACGTTATGGGAGGAATAGCCCCATGCCGCTGGGAACCTGATAATCCCACTTTGTCCCTTTTTGGATTTGTTCAGAAACCCCTCCTCCTCCCCCCTCCCCGTTGCTGATCCCCTTCGTGTTGCACCGACACAATGGGGCCCCCGCTGCCGGGCCCCGTCCACCTCTTATTCTCTAAACACCCCTCTCATTTGTCGGGCCGCGGCCGGGGGCGCGCACCGTATTATTTTCTCCTCAATTAGCAGAAAAGGCTTGTGTTGATCACTTCCTCTGCAAAGGTGAGCGAACATTCCTCCAGGCTACGTTCACGCGGGTGATTAGGGAGGTTATCAATGAAGAGCGGCGGTGCCAACCGGCGACGGGAAGGGAAACTCCCCCTTTAAAAATGTCCGTCATTAACGCACGGTGGAAATAAGACTCCTCGTTGGTCTTGAACGAGATTGGAGTCGTTCCAAGATCCACCAACTGCCACCTCCTCGTGCCCAAGCGAAGCTCCGATGAGAGTTTCATGTCACGTCTGTTTGGCGGTGGGACGCAGGCCGACAGTTGCCGGCCCTCCAGAGCTCCGCCCACCTCTTTCAGGTTCATTATGGCCTCTCCTGTTCGGGGGGGGGGGGGGGGGCTTTGAAGAACCTGTCCTCCCATTTCCGCCGAACTCTCTGAAACAAAACTCTGCCAAATCCCTCTCTCCAGAAACCCTCCCCCAACCCTCCCCCGCTCTGTGGTGTCAGAGAGCAGGGGCTGATGGGAGGGGGGGGGGGGAGACTCAACTCCGCAGAGACAGTTAATGAAACTTTAGAACATTGAACCTTTGGCAGCAGCGAAGATCAGAGCTTTTATTAAAGTGACAATAACTTCTATTTGATCCACTGCAGAAAACTTTATTGATATGAAATATGACTATATGAAACATCCTTGACGATGTTACTTCTTTAATTTAAACACTTTCTTGATGTGAACAACAGAATCTGTGGCGAGGGACAAGGGGCCTGAAGCTTCTGCTTCCTGTTGAGTTCTGGTCCAGGTCAAGTTTCGTTATTTGACTTAATCAATATATTCTCTGAATGTGCAGCAGCTTCAGGGATGTTTGGTTTGATATGTGAATGAAATCTGGCTCCGTCCTCACTGATGGTTCTGGTTTGAAAACTAAACAACCGACGTCCACACGTCCACACCTGAAAACACACCGGTCATGTGACGTAAACAGGAAGTAGATTGTCTCCTCGACAGTTGGTTGCCTAGTTACAGAAAATACTCACATTAAGAGAACGTCACATCCTCGTGTCACAGATGATTTTATTACACATTAGTGTTTAAACTTCCTGTTGTCTGTCTGAACCACGATGCTCTCTGGTGAGTCGGGCCGGGTCTCAGCGGCGCCGGTTGGACAAGTTGTCTTCTTTCTCTTTGGAGACTCTTTTGTCTCGTTGTGTTGAGGAGAGGCCGACTCCTCTGCCACCCCCCACCCCCCCCACCCCTCCACCAGCCGCCAAGAAAAACCCTGAGAGGAGAAGGACAGATGGCCGCTCGGTTTAAAATCAGACCTCGGCTGCTTGAGACGCCGCCGCCGAGCGTCCACGGTTCCGCCGGAGTCACAGGAAGCAGATGCACGTGCATATGCTTTTCCCTCAAATGATCCCATGTTTGGTGGAGATGAAGAGGGGCAGAGAGCAGGACACAGGAGCAGGGTTGATGGTTCAAATCCCCGAGGTCTGCCCTGATCTGTGTGTTTGTTTGGATGATACAGGACAGCAGAGGCGGGAGGAGACTGAGGATGTGTCTAAGGATACTGATCACTACAGGGATTCAGTGAATTAGAGCTCGTCAGTATTTGTGCAGCAGAGATTCAGATATTTTGAGTTTAAAGCTTCGTCAGTGTCAGAGATCTGCTCCTCTTCTCTTCTCTTCTCTTCTCGGACTCTGGATTCATGTTCTCTCTCTGACTGAAGAGTTTAGGTACTGTTCACACGGTTTATCACCATATTGTACTTTGTCCTGCCACAGTTTCAGAAGCCGTTTTGAGAAATGACCTGTGGAGGATCCTGTGGACTCAGTTTTCTTTTCACACATGCACAACACAGCCGGAGGTTCTCAGGTCCGACTCGTTCACAACGACAACAGGACTCAGGTGAGGGGCGGAGCAGCAGGCGGAGACAGGAAGTAACGTATTATTCCTGCTGCATGTTCCTGACATGTTCTGGAGGTTCGGTACCTGAGAACACAAATGTCTGAATCAGTTTCGGGACATTTCATGGAACCTTTTCTGCAGCCAAATGTCAGAGTGAGTCCATGTGAGAAAACAGCAGGGAAATGTGGTCAGTGTAAAGTTAATTATCTTTTTGTGTTGTTGTGTTGTCAGAGGATCCTCAGCTCGGAGACAGTTTAAAGTCCGAGCCTGAGAATCGTCGGGAGACAAACTGTGAAATCAGATTTTCCAAAACTCTCAGTCCGTCTTCGTGCTGCTGCCAGCGAGCTGCTGGTGTCTGGTAGGTGCGGGGGCGTCGACCGTCTGTTTGTGCAGTAATTAGCAGCCGATGGTGAGACGCAGCGTCCTGTAACTAGAAGGTCACAGGTTTGAGCCCCGAAACGACGCTCGCTCGAGATTGGTCGAGTTCATGCAGCTTCATGCATGTGTTCTGGACGCTTGTGGCTTTATTCCCCCTCGTTGTTCTGTGTGAAGGACAAACACAGAATCCACTTGTTCACTCTGAATCGCAGCAGAAGAGGTCGTCACAGTGTTGGATTCATTTCGATTTGTCACACGTCAGTAACAGTTCCACCGCGTCTCCAAGAAAAGAAATGCCTGCTCTTACTTTTCACCATCTCTGAGGAGACAGTCTACTTCCTGTTTACACCACGAGTTAGTGGTCATGTGACGTGATTTCAGATGTGTAACGACCAACCAGCTGAAAACACAGTCTGCAACTAAAGTACTCTCAGTCATGACGACATATCGTAGTTTGAACAAAAAGGGAAAAGTCGTCTGTCAGTGGTTGTGAGTCGGACATGTTTCTCCTCTGATCTGTGAAATATTCATTCAGTAAGTTTGTTTGGAAACATCAGAACCACTGAGTCATTTCAGTGATGATCTGAGCTTCATCTCTTTAATTCTTAAATAAACTAACTGACTTCATCCTCTGTTTTTCTTCTTCTCTTCTTTCTCTTTGTGTCACTTTCATTTCTCTTCCTCTGAGTCTTTTCTTTAACTCCCTCGTTCTCTGTCTCATCTCAAACACCTGCAGCGCCTCGGGGCCCATCTGTCAGTCACCGCTAACTCCAAACACAGCGGCCTGTCACACACACTCACACACTCACACACACACACACACACAGACACACACATACACACACACACACACACATACACACACACACACACACACACACACACACACACACACACACACACAGACACACACACACACACACACACACAGACACACACACACACACACACACACACTCACACACACACACACACACACACACAGACACACACACACACACACACACACACACACACAGACACACACACACACACACACACACACACACACACACACACACACACACACAGACACACACTCACACTCACACACTCACACACACACACACACACTCACACTCACACACTCACACACACACACAGACACACACACACACACACACACACACACACACACAGACACACACACACACACACAGACACACACACACACACACACACACACTCACACACACACACACACACACACACACACACACACACTCACACACACACACACACAGCAGGAAGTGAGGGGCTGTAACACCTGAAGAACTTCTCCGAAGGTCAGAACATCTCAGATGATCCCTGGTTCCTCCAGGATCCACTTCAACACCCACCAGCTCCTCTGATGCTCTGAAAGTTTTGTATTTACATGTTGAAAAGTTTCTGTCCCACTAATTATTAAAGTGGATTAAAGTCACTGATGGTTTGTCCCCAGTAGGTAACAGGATGTGATCAATGTTCGATGCTGCTGACTGTGGCCACGCCCACTAATGTTTTACTTTTAAAACTCATCACTGTTGCCATGGTTACACCTGGTCACCCCCCCCCCCCTCGTGCCCATGAGCCCACAACACCCAGAACTCTCTGTTTTCAGACCTGAACCCAAAGCTAACATTGACCTCAGCCACTTTAAAATTCATCATAGAATGTAATGATTTATTTTATTAGGACTTGATTTGTCATAATGTGTTGACAGATTGAGGTCCCCACAACATGAGGAATACCTGAACCACAGGCACACACACCGGTCTGCTAATGTTGGTGGGAACTGAACGCTTCCCATTCACCCACAGTTACCCCCCCCTCCCACCCCCACTACCACCTCCTCCTCCTCCTCCTCCTCCCCACCTCCCCCTGCTCCTCCTTGTTTAGCGTCCACACCTCAGCTGTTCTTCAGGCTGCGGAGAGGAAGGTGTGGGGTGAGAGGGGGGAGGAGAGAGTTGATAATGAAGGTAGCGTGTTGTTGTCACCACAGATTGTTGCTCAGAGCCTTCTGTGTGTGTGTGTGTGTGTGTGTGTGTGTGTGTGTGTGTGTGTGTGTGTGTGTGTGTGTGTGTGTGTGTGTGTGTGTGTGTGGGAAAACTCCACCCATCTACACACTCACCCCCCTCCACCCAGCATGGACTCCATTAACCACACAAACACACAAATATTCGTACTATTCTCAAATACTACTAAATATTCAAATATTCATACGCACAATTATGACACAACTCTACACACACACACACACAGGTACCCCCCCCCCCCCCCCCCCCTTGTCTCAGTCATTAGCTTCAGTTCGGTGCAGACGTTAATATCCGTGCTGATGATTGACAGTGTCACTCAACCACACATGATGTCATCCTCTGCTCTGAAACTACTCGCCGGTTTCAAACTGTTTCAAACGGACGTTTCACACTTCAGACACGAACCAGAACAAACCCGTCCCCAGCGTGTTTATCATCACATGTTCGTGGTGTGTGTGATTGTGCACGTTTGTTTTCTGTGGACTGTCGGGGCTGAAACGTGTAAACAGAAACCATGGCAACGCAGAGATCATATACACATGATCATGTAGATTAAGATAGAGACGATCACATGATCATAACAGACGCACAAGTGTCTCTGCTCCTGTAAAACACACAAAGATTGTTGTGTTTTCAGGTGTTGAACACGTTGTTCCTCTTGTTGCTGATACAAAGAAAAACTAAACTTTTACTTTCAGTTCGAACCAATCGTCAAAAACCAGGAAGAGTTCTGTTTGTTTCTCTGTGTGTGTGTGTGTGTGTGTGTGTGTGTGTGTGTGTGTGTGTGTGTGTGTGTGTGTGTGTGTGTGTGTGTGTGTGTGTGCGTTGGCTCTAAGCAGATGTATAGGTTGTTTGTGCATCAGGTGTAAGGATGTAAACTAGAGGTGTTTGTTGGTGGTGTGAAGTGTGAGTCTGTGTGTGTGTTTCGACAGGTGATGTCGTTGTGTGTTGCACTTCTGAGGTGACGGTTTCCTGCAGAGAGACGGCGCCGGTGGACGTTCTGTTCCTGCAGTTTCTCTCCGTCTTGTTAAAATTGGGACAAATTAATGTCCAATCAGCTGCAGACGATCTTTGTTGTGTGAAGTGATTTCAAAGTGACGGGTTGTGGTCCTGAAGGAACTATTGTCAATATATTGCCAATATGAAATCAGTTATCTGCAGTTTATTCATCTTCTCTCAACACAACAACAAATTAATGATTTTAATTCTGGAGTTTAAATCCTGTTGGACTCAGTCACATCTTTCCTCTGAATATGAAAAGTGTTTAAACGGCTCTCATCATGTTTGTACAGCGATTTGTTAAGATCCTCTCATCCAACACGAGGAAGCTGCAGACGGAGTAAACACTGATTCATATGTTCATAAGTTGAGATGACAAATCATATTAATATCAAATCCCTCCAAAAAAAAAACAACTTGCTAATGATACCAAACAGTTTGTGTTTGGCTGCAGATCTGAAGCTGTTTGCCACCAGTGTTTCTCATTCTACTATTCACACTCTGCCTCTCTGCCTCTCTCTGAAAGTGAGAAGTTGATTGGCTGTCAACAACTTTCCACATTCCTCTCTCTCTCTCTCTCTCTCTCTCCCTCTCTCTCTCTCTCTCTCTGTCTCTCTCTCTGTCTCTCTCTCTCTTTCTCTCTCTCTCTCTCTCTCTCTCTCTCTCTCTCTCTCTCTCCCTCTCTCTCTCTCTCTGTCTCTCTCTCTGTCTCTCTCTCTCTTTCTCTCTCTCTCTCTCTCTCTCTCTCTCTCTCTCTCTCTCTCTCTCTCTCTCTCCCTCTCTCTCTCTCTCTCTCTCTCTCTCTCTCTGTCTCTCTCTCTCTGTCTCTCTCTCTCTCTCTCTCTCTCTCTCTCTCTCTCTCTCTCTCCCTCTCTCTCTCTCTCTCTCTCTCTCCATCCACACTGTTTTCCCGCAGCCTAATTAACACTAAATGTGCCACCGGGCAAATGCAGAGCTCATGGCAATATTTGATTACATGAACAATAAATTACCATCAACAACACGCTCATGAAACACATTGGAAAATAGTGACAATGATAATTATGTAGAGTCAGAAGCACAGTGTCAGAGGGGGCGGCGAGGACAGGTAGAAGCTGTAACGCCGCACACGCTGTTAGCGTAATCACCGCTAACGAGGAATCTGCGCGGCGGTGCCAGGTCGTCCTCTGGCCAATTATTCATGCACGTCAACAACACCTGAGGAGGCGACAGAGACGAGATAATGAGGCAGAGGATGAGCTGACACCTTTTACTGCATTAACCTGTGCACTCAGATCTGGAACATTAACGATTAAGGATGGAAGATGAACTGAATGAAATCAACAACAGTTTTATTTGTGTTGCAGCACTTTACTTTCAGTGACCTCTAAGGACGTCAGAGGTCAGAGGTCACGGTTGATTGTTTTAATGAGTGTTCCAGCCTCCGCTCTCACAGTTCTTCTTATTAAAGAGACAGTGGATTGTAAAGTTCTGATGCAGCAGCGGCTGTTTCACATCAACTGAAGATGTTAGAAGATAAAGACAGAGACTGAAACATCAGGTGTATTTTATTAAACACACATTTAAATGCTTATTATTATAATTTGACCTTAAAGGAACAGTTCAACATGTGTGTCTCTGTGTGATAAGTCTGTGTAAAGATGAGACACAGGAGGAGACAACTTGTCTGACTAAAAAATATCAGTTTGCTTTATCTGGTGCAGACACAAGTCAAAAGTGAATCTTAATTGTTTTACTCATTCTGGTCAGATTTTCACAAAGCGAGTGAACCTGAAGTTTCATCACTTTACAAATCAAACTCATAATAATGACAAATGAGAACGAGGCTTCTTGTACAGAAACAATCCTGCAGAGTAAGAACCTGCAGAGTAAGAACCTGCAGAGTAAGAACCTGCAGAGTAAGAACCTGCAGAGTAAGAACCTGCAGGGTTAATTCCTGCAGGTTCTTACTCTGCAGGTTCTTACTCTGCAGGTTCTTACTCTGCAGGTTCTTACTCTGCAGGAATGTTCCTGCAGGTTCTTACTCTGCAGGGTTCATTCCTGCAGGTTCTTACTCTGCAGGTTCTTACTCTACAGGAATGTTCCTGCAGGTTCTTACTCTGCAGGTTCTTACTCTGCAGGTTCTTACTCTGCAGGTTCTTACTCTGCAGGAATGTTCCTGCAGGTTCTTACTCTGCAGGTTCTTACTCTGCAGGTTCTTACTCTGCAGGTTCTTACTCTGCAGGAATGTTCCTGCAGGTTCTTACTCTGCAGGGTTCATTCCTGCAGGTTCTGCAGCAGCTCGCTCACTTTATTATGGAGTCAAACACATGTCTGATCACCATAGTTACATGTGATTTACATACATGTATATAGCTCATACATCACACAGACATACGATTAGATCCTGAACAGAAAGTCATGGAGCAGCTGATTGGTCCACACAATATTCAACTGACAACTCAAAAGCTGCTGGTTCTCCAGAGTTTGTCTTTCACATATGAACAATGCAGGAGATTATCCAGTTTTAAAACAGTGTCTAAACATCAGTTTCTGTTCGTCCAGATTAAATCTGAGTTTTCAAACTTCAACAGAACCAGCAGCGTTTCCACACGTCTCTAAAACCCCAGAGTGGTGTGGGTCGACCAGGAGTGTCCTCCTCAGGAGGATCCAGATCAACCCTGACTCCTGTTGACTCCAGAGCTCATCACCCTGAGGTCAGAAGCTCTGACATTAAAATATCTCTTCTGACCTCGACCGGTTGATTTTCTGTCTTCTCTCAGTTTATGTTTATCTTCATCTTTTTATTTGTATCCTTCTTCATCCGTCTTTATTCTTTATTGTTGCTCTTCTCTCTTTAAAAAATACTCACATGTTCTTGACTTGCTCTTTCCTCATTATGCAGTTTTTTTCTCTTTGTCTATTTTGGTTTGGTTCTGTCCTCCATCGTCGCTCTTCCTCCGAGCGTTCCTCCTCTTTCAACGTGCTCTCTCCTCTTCCTCTCCTTCCTCACCTCCCAGTCTATTTTTATCAGTCTTCCTCCACACTCTCACCCTTCATCTCTCTCCAACGCTTCCTCTTTTCCATTCCAACACATTTTGTCTTCTCTCTCTTTTCTTCCTTTTCGGCGTTCCCTTCCAAATCAACATCTTTCATCTTCATTCCCAAGATTCCTCCTTCCTTTCTTTCCTTCCTCCTTGTTCCTATCTCCCGTCTTCCTTGTCTTCCCCACTTTTCATCCCTTCTTCCTTTCAACATTTGTTCTCCTTTCTTTATTCACATTTCAACTTTTGTTCTTGTTTCTTACATCCTTCTTTATTCAACTCTTCTTTTTCTTTCTTGTAGTCAGTTGTTTTCATTGTTTCACTCTTCATCCCTTTCTTCCTCCTCTTTCCTTCCTCATCCTCAGAGCTGTCAGTCTCTTCTCATCATCTCTCTCTGTTCTTTACTCAGTATCTGACGTTTGTGTAATTTAGTTCTGATGTTCTTAATCTCATGTTTGACTTAAATCAGTAACATATTTTAGTTAAATCAAATGAAAGTGTCCCTTTATGCAGAACTTGTTCTTGTAATTCATTTTAAGTATTTAAGTATTTGTACAGTGTTGTATTGATATTTTAAATAAATAATCTGAATATTGTCAGATGGCTGAAATGTTGGTGTGTCCACAAACCTTTGGCCGCGTGTTTCCTGTCTGATTCTAATTTCATTCAGCGTCTCTTCCTTCCTCTCAGCACGCTCTCTGTTTCTTCTCCACTTTTCTCCGACACGTTTTTAAGTCTCTTCCATCTCTTTCTCTCTTCTGACACATTTTGCGCTCCCTCCCTCCTCTGTCAGGACACACACACACACACACGGCGGAGGTGAAGTCGGGAGGCTTGTCTTAGCGTGCCATCTGTCCTCGGCGCTGACGTTGGCTCTAATTACCGCGTCTCCCCTGGCTAATGCTGCCTCATTAGGCCGCCGGAGCATGTGCAGCCGACACAAGCACGGCAGAGAGTTTGCACCAGGAAACACGAGCTCGAGCCATTATGAGATCAGGAAATCTGTCTGGTGCGAAAGGCAATTCACACCAGCGACTAAACGCTCATTTTGCTTTTCTCTCTCCCTCTCTCCTCCAGTCTTCCTCTCTCTGTCGTGCTCTCCCCCCTCCTCGTCTCCTCGTCTCCTCGTCTCCTCGTCTCCTTTGGCGTCGGAGAACGGTTTCAGAGGCCAAGCACCAAAACAAAGGAGTCAAGGAGGAGTCCTGCTCCGAGAGAACTCAGTTTATATCATGACTAATAAATCGTCCAGTGGATTCAACATCGTCTCTGCAGCAGATTCACTTCATCTTGACTGAAAATGCTTCTGCTCCATTTTAAATAAACGTCTGTGATTGGCCCGACCTGCTGGACACCAGGTCAAACAAACACTGGGACAGTAAAGAACTTACAGAGCGCTGAGGTCACAAAGAGCTGTTGACCTCCATGTCTGACCTCACACAGAACTAATCACAGCTTCTCTTCAATGTTTCCTCAGATCGTCTTTGATTTATCGCTGACAGCTGCAGGAGAAAGTGGACGACAGAGCCGAGGTCGTCTCAGTGTCACGGCTCACGTCTTCAGGCCGTTTAACTCCTGCAGACGTGCACTGTGCTGCAGTGTTCTCATGACCACGTCGCACCTGAAGTCACCGCGTGTTATCAAAGCTTCACAGGAAACTAAGATAAGATAAGATAAGATAAGTTAACATAAGATAAGATAAGTTAACATAAGATAAGATAAGATGTTCTCCACATCTGAGAACACCTGTGGTTTTACATCGTCTCCTGCTTTTGACCAAAGTTCAGTTTCGAGCTTTAATTTCCCTGGAAATCTTCCTGGTATCAGTCAGTCTATCTGTCAGTCAGACGAGAGTTCAGTCCCTGCAGCGTCTCGTCATGAATCATCAAACCGTGAGATAAAGATCTCAACTCTTCATTTCATGTCTCTGCTGCGGTTTCCGCTCTGACAGCCGTAAATCAGAGGGAATTGATGACTTATCTGCGACAGACATCTGATGTCAGTTAGCGTAAGAGTCAGTTTACTGAAGACGACAAGACGCCGGTGAACCACACATCCTGAAAGAACACGTTACAGATGCAACTGACACATTAACTTAGAGTGAAGGAATTAATTCATCATGTTGTAGACTTTTTGTGTTCTTGTGTTATTGTGTGTTGTTATTGCTCGTGTGGACTCATCCACACGAGCTGATTGGAGACGACCAACTTCGGTCTGAACCAGAACTGAGTCTGATTCTGAACCTCACTTCACTCTGAGTCTTTGACTCTTCTGTTTTACAACATGTCTTCACCTGATTCATCAAACTGAAGCTGACTCCTGGTGTTTAAACCTGGTTTCAGACGCTCATGAATCACTTCCCCCCCGAGGTCCTGAGACTTTTCTTCTTCAGGAAAACAGTTTCTCGCTCTATTCTCTATTTTAGATGAAGGTCTGAAGAATATTGAGAAGAGAACAACTGATATTTGATCCAGATTTCTTTCCTTCTGCAGATTATCATCTTGTGGTTAAAGACGTATTTGATGATTTGTTATCTTGTTTCCACAGAACATGGATCTGATATATTGTGAAAACAAGATAAAGATCTTTATAGAATCTTTATGAGCATAATTTATCATCTTGGGTTTGTCAGATAAAGATAAAATCATCTGTCGTCTTCGAGGAATAAAAGAAGCTCTGAGGTAAAACTTTACATTGTTGAATTATTGTGACACTTTATGCTGAACATCTGAAACTCAAAGTCAAACATGATTAGAACTAAACGTGGTGAAGGACGTGGCTGAAAACTGGATCAGACATGATGTCATGGTGTTTCCATTGTCTAATGTCAGAAGGTTCCAGCTCTTCCTCTCGTCTCTTGTGTCCAGAGCTCCTCTTACCTGGAAAAGTTCAGGTGCATGTGTAGAAGTTCCAGTTCTGCTCCTGCAGGTCAGCACTGGTGACGCTGTTCTTCAGAATGAAGCGCTGGTTCCTACACAGTTTTGCTAATAGGTCCAATGATAGAAACACTTCATTCTGAACCACGAACTTCGCTCTGATGCTGCGTTCACACCAAACAGGAAGTGAATGTTTGCATCACGCTAACGGGAGGAAACACAACTCACCTCTTGTGTAAAATAGTAGAATGACTACGAGCTGAAGTGAATTCAGTTGCTGTGTCGTACCTGTTGTGGGAAACCCAGAGCCACCAGGAGGCGCTCACGCCACCGTCTTCTCCAGGAGCTGCTGCGTCCAGCGCTACCTGAGGCTGACCAGGTGGGAGCGGGCCAACCGGAGCTGAAGGTCACTGAGGCGACCTCATCAACAGACGACCACCCGGACGCCACTTCAGCCAATCTGATGGTTACCACAGTAACCCCCCACCCACACACACACCTCCGCCATCCACTCCCCCACGCAGTGACGTCACACCCAACTGGGCCAAACTCCCACCGCCGCCAGCGATCCTCGGGGCCCTGCCCACGTACGGCCGCATCATCTGGG